>NC_143550.1:96294848-96449242 GCF_054136105.1 Typopeltis vanoorti | reverse complement strand
TGATTTCACCTGAGGAGCTGAAATCTAACGTGAGAACAATTCATTAGTGTTTAATTACAATTCTATTAACAACATTCGTCTAATAAATGAAAGTTCAGAATCGTTCGTTATTATTTTTCCCCTTCTAAATTTGATAAGGGAACAATAACTGCAATGCCTCTGTCGATTAGGCAAATTTGCTCAGACGGAAAGAACCACAATACACTTGACGATTCAACTTCATATCTAATTAATAAACAACACATTGTTCTTTTCAGTGGAACCTTTTCTCACATTTTTATTTTAGATGACAAAAGCTGTGGGGATACTGGGATTTCTTCAACTGTACTAATAAGTAAAACTGAAATAGCAACGATTCCCCGATTCCTTTTTTTTTACTGACCTTAGTGACAGTGACTTCGCTTTAGTGATTACAATTGGAACCATTAAGGAACTGATCCGTTTCTCGTTCACATGGTCACGTGACCTAATTACAGTGTTAACCTGGGATAACTGACTGTCCTCTCCAAAACTTTCACTTGACAGCTGACGCTTTCGCTTGTCTCCCCCTACACTAATGCACTCACTTGTGTTGCCGAGGGAGTGACATCAGTGCACTCCGTCTTGGTCTTAAAATTTCTCTGTTCTCTGGCGGCCCTCCGGTGACCTGTGTTGTCACGCGGTTTGTCGAAGACGCGCTAATCATCCTTCCCGTATTTCCCCTCGACTCTCTCTCTCTCTCTCGCTGTGCTCTGCAGTCTTCTTGTTGCGGATAGTATCACGAGGCAGAACCCCACCCTTTTGATCACCACCTTTGTTAGCTATCGATCTCCCGAGTAGAAGGTGACTGACAGGCTCACACTTTTAATTTCAGGTTCGAGACTACTAATGATGGTGCTCCGGCTCCCAGGAAGGTCCCAGTGTGATTAATGAAAGTGCACATCGGGAAGAAGAAGACACCTGTAATTTGGTGTGTGGTTTAGAACGCGACCGACGTTACGAAGGCGAGTGCATAAGGAAGAAACGAGAAGGGAAAGAGAGAGGGGGGGGGGGTTCGGAAAACTAGAGTCTGTCCCTGCCGACGCAACTATTTTCTCCTTCTTTGGCACCAACAGAGGAGCCCACCACCTACCTTTCCGCATAACAAGCTGCTGCGCGTTTTTATCCATCTTTGAGTAATCAACAGTTCCTTTGAAAGGTGGCTGGAGCTCGTGCATGCAGTTTTGTATCGCGTGATAGAGTTATCAAATTTGAGAAGAAACAATTGGATCTTAATAATAAAATCTTGGGTTCATGTTCAGGTGTTTATCTCTTACACGTGTGTGTATATACGTGTAAGAGATATCTTACACGTATATACACACAGTTTTCTAGCATTTTAATTCATAACTTCTACAGAAAAGCAGTATATAAGTTAAATTTCGGAATAAACTGCTGGCTGACTATCTGTTTAGATAATTGCCAAAAGTGGCGAAAAAGGAAGTTCATTCCACAAAATTTTAGTTTTGTTACTATAATTACAAACATTTATTTAATTCTACTATAAATTAAAATTAAAGAAGTTATATTTCATATTAAAAATCCAATCTTTGCTTCTTTAATTTATATTATTCAAGTTATATGAGGAAAAAAAAATTCATATTACTAAATTTGACTTCTTTGAATGTTAAGTCGCACGTTGCTAGAACGACTGCGAAGTGTTGACTTAGCAATCATTCTAACAACTGCTGCAGCTAATCAATAATACGAAAATTAGCACCGTTTTCCACTTTAAAGGACTTATAACAAGAAAAAGCTGATCTAGATTTTAGTTTTAATAGAATAAACGATCCTTCATTTATTAAGTTATACAGCAGTTTTTCTCAGATCGCTTATTACAAATATTTGATTTATATTACAATTCAAAAATAAAGTAATAATTTCTTTTCTCTTATTTAAATGAAAAGTTAATCCTACTTAATCCTTTTTAATCCTATTTTTTGAAGAGGATAAGTAATCGCTTCTATCGTCTCCACAGTTCACACCGATTCACAAGAAATGCATCTTTATTTCTCTTCAGACTCCTTTAATCCAAGTAGAATACGCAGACAATGTTTCAAGGACAGAAATTAAATTCAGGATTTCGAATTCAATTATTAGCCACATCATTCGATCCGCTAATCAGATTTATGGCCGATAAGTGAACGTTGGTTGGTATTTAGGCGGGCTGGAAAATAATGCTTCTTCATTTTTTTTTTTTTTTCAATAGTAATTTCAGACAGACAGATAAATTTAATTGACTGTAAACATAATCACCTGTACGATCTGATCCTTCCGATAGCATTCAGGCAATTTAAAGAGTCCATTATGGAGCTGAGTGTTGTTGTTGTTGTTGAATGAACCACAATTCTGGACATCATTTGACAAGATGCGATGTCCTCTAATGTTCTTCTAGTTTCCAAGAGAGAGAGAGAGACGAAGATGAGTCCGGGGATATATAGTGAGGTGGCGCAAGTCAGTAAACTGAAGGTGGTGCGGGGAATCGTGTTGGACAAAATTCTGCTGCATGTCAAGGCGAACCCTTCAAATATTTGCTTTCAAGTTTCGCAGTTTTTCAAAACTGCAATCTGAATTGCCTATCATTCATGTACCCGAAAAACGATGACTACTTTGAAAGTCAACTTCATTGGTGCAAAGACGTTAGCGGTGGCGATGAGTTTTATGAAGTCAGAAAAATCAATCGTTAACAAGCTGTTGCATCTCCATGTGGGCTCCTCATTTGTGTCATCTACATGGATATGATTCAAAGACTTCTAGAAACCGACGATGCAGTTTAATTCGCAAAGGTTTATAGGCGTGTTTCGAATTAAAAAGAGATTAGTTTTCATTACGTTTAGGTTTTGCTCTTGTTAGGAAATTTGGCATTATTCGTTTTATAGCATTTTGACAGGGGCGAATTCTCCATGCATTTAAAGCATTCCATTTAGTTTTTTATTTTTGTAAACAGAAGACGTCTTAAGCTTGCGCGGCAATAATTGAGCTTTGCCTTGTGTATCGAAAGCCGATGCTTGTTCGTCTAGTCAAAGCTACCTTGGCTTGCTCAGTTGTAGGAGCTTACAGGTCCTCGCAGCAGCACTGTGATTTCATGCGCGCGCATAGCCATTTCACGTCGTCTCACTCTGTTGCTTAAACACGGACCACACGCAGTCAAAGTAGCTCTAGCCAGTAAGCTTCAGCCAGCCTTTCCAAGTGTGCGTGTTGCTTGGGAAAAAGTTACAACCAATTTTTTATGACGATGTTATTGACCAGTTCATAAAGAAGAACCGTAGGGTAGCATTCGTATTCAAGTAGCTAAATTGAAAAAGATAGAATATAATTTGTAAAATAAATGTTGTATTTGAATGATTAAATGTACATAAATTTCTAAATATATAGTTTTAAATGGTCAGTAATTCATTATTCCGCTAATCCGACTTCAATCATACCTCTCACTCCCTGAACGATAACAAGAGCAAGCGTGAATTTCAAGACCAGCATTCGCCCCTATGCATTTTAATTCATAACTTCTACAGAAAAGCAGTTCAACAGAAGTATTTTTTTGCTCATATATTATATTATATAGTTCTTTATAAAAATTCATTTGAAAGCTGTAAAATGAGAATAGTATACCACTTATAGTATGTCATAACGACTGTAATGACCCACGTAGGGATTTCATACTTTATTACAAATTATCTTAAAAGAAGGCTAATGCTACTTTTCACTAAGCAGACAAATTAATGTTTGTCTGCTTAGTGAAAATATTTGAAAAAGATGATGTAAAGTAGACCTTCACGACCTTTGGCATGAATCGCTCCGAGTAGCATTGCTTAAAACTTTTTTTTCCTAAACAAGAATTGATATCTCTGCATTTTGAATGTTTGTTAATAAATGGCAACGATACTTATTCTGCATATCTTCAACTGTTCAAAAGCTTTTTTTTTTTTTTGCCCCATTATTTACTATAAAGTGTTTATCGTAATCGAACTGTGGAATGTTTCAAATACTGTTCATCTAAAGAACAAAGCAGGATATACAAAGAATAAAAAGTAAAAAGAGAATGTTCATACGCTTCTTGAGGAATGAGCATACTGAGTTCATTACTTATTAATTCGTAAAGAATATAAAATGTTCGTGTAACTGGCGCCGCGAATCGCACCTAGAAATGGTTGCAATCGACTGAACTCCCATTACGCCCACATCGTTGAGAATGCGACACTATTTCTATGCCCTAAGGCCACCCACTTGCAGATTTTTTTTTATATTATTATCATACCATACTGAGCGTTGCTATGGAAGGCTTTTGGTCGCTCCCTGGTGTTGGTTTCCCCCCATGCTTTGCACTCCACATGAGAGACTCCCTGTTTAGTAGGGAAGGGATGGAGAAGTTTTTCTCACCTTGCTATTAGACGCTATTCGTTTTCTTCCACCCCCCTCTCTCTTTCTCTCCCTGCGTGCGCACACACACTCCAAATAATAAACCTCCTGCTTTCACCTGACACCTCAGCGTGTTGTCTACACCTGTGGGTGGTTATTTATTGCATACACTTCGCTATCCATTCTTATGCTAATCCCACAGCTTCCGACTGTGCCCAGATGCATCGTTTACAGGAGAGATCTGTAACCCACCCTGCAAAGCCATCTCTATTACCGCCTACATGGCCAGAGGAAACTTGCAATTAAATTTGGTGGGGCACGTATTCTTGTGCGAACAGTCTGTAAGAAACATGCATCTACGAGTATTTTATTTTTTATTTTCCTCTGCATCTTATCTGCCTCTCTTTACTTCCATTATTACGAAGCCTATTACATAGGCTCAAGACTGTAATTCAAAATCAAGTATCACTTGCTATTGGCGAGTTTACCATTTCTTAATTATTTTATGCCGCGTCATAAACAATTTCTTTGACGCACTTATGCAAGGTTCAAGTATACCAGATGGTGATGTTTAGTTTAGAATATGCAAAGTTTTTCCCCCTTCCCGGGAGGACAGAAAGGGATATAACTAAAGAGTAACTAACTAGCTAGCTAGAGAGAGAGAGAGAGAGAGAGAGAGAGAGAGAGAGAGAGAGAGAGAGAGAGAGAGAGAAAGTAGTACATCGAGCATGTTATAAATGAAAATATGCATACTTTCGACAGCTCCACTTCAACCTTCAAATTAATATTATCATTTCATTTTATCTAAGAATTCAGGTGGGTCGTGAATGCAGTATCTTTTGCATGGTCGATTTAGAAGAGTAACCTTAGTGGTTACGTCCTAGAGTCATTTTCGTATGTGGGGAAGTACGTGAAATCACTGTTCTTCTGCGAAAGAGTTTCAAGCCTTTCACCGTAAGTGCTCTCTGTAAATCTTCTTTCTGACAACATATGCAAGCGCCGGAAAGAATTCGTACATCATTGGATAACCACTCGGATGTGGATGCTCATTTATCTTCGGCAGTAAAAAGTTGTATTCATGAACACACATTGGTTCCGCTGGCGCTAAACATCCGTTTTTCAAAACTTGCTCTCCATTTGTGGGGAAAAGAGCGAATGTTCATATTACGCAAAGCAAATAAAGTCATAAGGCAAGTGTGTCCTTTGGTAATTTATATGATTTCGGGAATGAAAAAAAATTTGAAATTCTGGACAAAAAAATCCTGCAATTTCCTAACGAGACTGGTTCATTCGTTCTTCGTTGAAAACCTCATCAATTTTCCTTTCATAGTAAAATTGGAATGGAACCCACATGTTTCACCAAAGAGAGTTATTCCAACCTTCTTCGCTACACACTGCTCTTGGAAATGCATATGAGAGTAGACTGCCCCCTCCCACTCCCACTACACACACACACACATCCTTATTTACATACAGGGCCGTTCTAAGATAAATCGCATACTCGGATGTTCTAGGGCCCTACCTGTACTTATTAACTGTCAGTAGGACGTACACCCCCCCAGATCCCGAAATTCGTTTTTGAGTCAGTAGTTCTCCAGGTTCTCCAGTTTCTAACAGGAAGTGAAATCCAGTGGTGTAAATACGAGTATATACATTAAATAATACAAAATTTTAAATATGAGAGGGATACTCATAACTAGCCTGGTTGAAGGAGTGGATAGTGTGGCTTCTCTCCAACCAACAGGCTATGGATTGAATTCCACGCTGGCATGGACGTCTGTGAAAGTCTGTAAGTATACAGTGATGAAACCACCTTTCTTTATTAAAATACTGACATTGATTGAAAAACATTTAAGCTTGATTTCTCGAGCAGTGTTCCTAAATCGTTAGTAATTCGGACGGCATTTCTAATAATTGTAACGTGTTGTAAACTCAGGAAAAATAAAGAAAGGGGTCACTTTCGATATACTATTGTATCGAAGAGCGACAGTAAGCGGAAGAGCAATTCCACGAGTGTTGTACGAACATTAGTCCGAAGTGCAAAGCACAAGTGCAGAACAAACTACAAAGTTCAGTACGAGTTGTATCCTCTCTCTTTCTCCTTATTCGAAGTGAACTTCACAGGGAAAAAATAACTGTAGAGAATAAAATATTTCGTTTAACTAGTGATGTTTAGAATATGAGAAATAAAATAACACGTATCTACATATTCAGACAATATTTGCTCCCATGGGTTATCTTTTTTTTTTTTTTTTTTTTTGCCTAAGAGCAAAAACTGAGGACGTTATTTCATTGGTTTGTTATTTTACTGAATGTGATTTTGAATACCTTAAAGTCACTTTTCATCATACTGCTTCAAGAGGAATTAAGTGTAAAATATTGGCAGTAGATCGCACTTGCTTACTTGTAGCGAAAGATTTGTACGTTCTAACATTTTACTAAAATTTAAATACCCCCCCCCCCCCAACACACACACAAACCTGTCTTTGCTATAACGTATTAAAAAGTCGTTTATTTTCTTTTTTTTTTTTCTGTTTTTTTTTTTAAATTTTTGTATTCTCGCATGCCAAGGATGTTTGAAGAAAAAAATTAATATCCCATTTGGGAATAGCTAGATTCGATTTTTCAAACACTTTCGAAAACACCTTCTGTTCGCTTGTGTATCGTCATTCTGCAGAACTATTAGGAACACCAAGTTAGGGTGTTGGCGATTTGGCCGTATGGTAGAAGCAATCAAGTCATTGAGGACAGTGTATTATTATTTTGTGTGTTAATTGCTAGTGTTTGCCTGTTATTATTATTATTTTTTAAGCTTCCGGGAGGGAAAAACCCACCACCTCCTTACGAAATGGAGAATAATTTATCTTATCTGTCCAAAGTTACTTTTTTTAGTTTATGCTGTTTAAGAAACCTTTGGTAGCATACTGAAGAACCAAGAAAAAAAAAAAAAAAAGACTACCGCCCGCTGTTGGAAAACTTTGTGAAAAGCGCGAGAAGTATCTCGGAATGCACTACGTTCTAAGTAAAAAGATGACGAGAAAATTAACTAGTAATATGGAAAGTAAGGAAAATTAAACGATGAAACTATATATATCTCTCTATGTATCTTTATTACACTGATTAATGGAAAAGAGATGGATTTCGGTGTTAAATAATAATTTTTCAGAAAGAATCGAAACCGAATATAAGTACACTTTAAAGAGAAGTGGTTGAAACTTCTCTCATAATCAAAAGAATAAACCATAAAAGTCTCGAACTATGCTGCTTTTAGTTAATTCTTCGAAAGATTAAAAATAAAAAATAAAAAAATTTAGAAATCATTAACTATTTCAGCCGATCTAGCCAAACAAGCCAAAGAGCTTGTTTGTCCAACTCGGCTTCCTAAAATCTAATTCGACTCGGATAGGGAATTTATTTGTTTCTTCAGAATTTTTCTGCGTCTGTCACCGCTTATTTTCTCTGGCTGACTTGTCTTCTTTGCAGAGAGAAAATCGAGGAACAGAGAGAGTAATAAGTCGTGATATCTTCAGATGAAAAGCCATTATAAATGTTGCTCGTATCCCAGACGGAATTCAAACCCAGGTCTTTGCATGCAAACAAAAGGCGTGATATTGTTCTGACTGCGCTATACCAGTGCTAGTACTCAAGAAGTTTATTTCCGATAACTGTTAAAGAGGAATATGCCTCCTTGGCTAAGTTCAGCCTTGAAAATAGCTCGACTGGCTCTGGCTAACTTTCTCTTATTTTCTGAAAGTGGTGTAATACCACACTACCTGTAATTTACATTTAAATCACAATATGCAATCTATTTATGAAAATATAGGAGTGAGGCTAATTATTATAGTAATCAAGGGATAATGGAAATGAACGGAAAACGCTTTCATGTCAAGTATTATGCATTCTAGAATAACTAAGTTCAATATTATTTGAAATATACCCATTTACTGACACATCGTCTCGGTAATTACTTTTCCAAAATATGCAAGATGGAACAGACGTTCAGGACAGCTGTTAAAACTATTTTTCAACTTAATAAGAATGCATATAAAATTAGATAAGATTTTTTTTTTCTTTTGGCATTAAGAGTAGCAAATCTCAATAATTTGCTTTCTATAGGATTGCAAAAGAAAGCTACCTATGTTTGACACAGCTTGTCTTCATATGAGATGGTATTATATGAGATCATATGGTATTGTATGAGAAGCCATCAAGGCGAGTAAACTCAACTTGATGGCTTCTGCCAGTCAAAATTATTTTCGCAATCTATCCCAGTTCGTTAAGAGTAATAAAGTCGAACACTTTTAATTTGTGTCCCTTTTTTTGTGCCAGTTTTTGTCATGAGTTCTTTTATTCACTTTTTAAAGAAACTTTCTATTCTAAAGTCATCTAAAGTCCAAATTGTTCTTCAAGTCCAAATTCTTCAAAGACTTACAATATACGCCTTGAAAATCATTAACGTTCGTAGTCAAATTACATAAACCCCTTTTTTATGTTTTTAAAGGCGTTTTCATAATTAGTTTAAATCGTCTGCGAGATAAATGATGGGTGCAGGATTGTAATGCAAAAAAGTGCCTGTTTCTATTGTGGCTGAGGAGTGAAAACAATAATAGATGGATCGGATAGAACGACTAATAAACTTTCGAATTATTAGTACGCATTCTTTAGTCGTAAAATATTTTCTCTTTAAATGTGCCTGCCAATATGTGTAGCTGTCTGTCGGTTTGTGAATGCAGACAAACCGATAGGAACAAACAAAACAGAACTGATTGTAGGAAAAACCCTATCACTTCCGAACGAAACACTCTGACTAATCTTTCATCACACGAGAGTCGTTGCCCGATCAATAAAGTCTTTCAATATAGTCCTGACAGGACGCTTTATAAATCTCGTGCTCGTTTTTCCCCTTATCAAGGAACAGAAAACATACGGAAAGGTTAGACGTAACTTTTATTCGTCTGGTGTCTCCTTCAATTTATAAACATTTAGGACTGATGTCGCTTCGAATAAATTCTATATTAAACCTAATCTGACAAAAAAAAAAAAAAATCTTACATTAACTAAATTAACAGTACAATCGTAACTGATATCACATTTTTACATTTCCTTTAGTAGATCCATATTATAAACATTGTTTTTAAACGAATTTGTAGGATAGTTTAATTATAATTTCAAAGAGAAAAACTAAATAATGTAAAATGGGTTAATGACTAATTTGAGTTTGAGGCTCTTCACTAACTTATTTACATCTAATGCAAATATTTTATAAGGATAATCTTAATAATCTTGATACTAATATATATCGAGTTCCGATTCTCATTCAGAGTATACACGCTGAAACCTTTATCAGTCGGCTATGATGTTAGGAAACAAAAGAAACTATTGCGCCGGTTGCTTCTAATATGCTCTTTCAATATTTTTCTGAATTGTGTGCGGAGCAACGTGTGCACTTCTAGAGCGTGAAACAAGGTTTCGTCACCGAGAAATGTCTTCTTTTCCCTTATACTCTTAATCACCCAAATTTCAAAATTACCCAATAGAACGGTTGACGTATAACAGGATAATAGTTCCTAGGATTAATTATTCAGTAGCCCGGTAAGTTAGCCGAATATTTTGGTGGTCTGCTAATAATTTTTTACGTCCTCTTACGAAAGCTTACTTTTTTAAAAAGAGCTACATTGCTTTTTTGATTTAACTCAACATTTTTTTTTCCAGTTCATATAGAGAGCTTCGAAAGCTCAGTCAATATACATGATGTTCTTTGGTAGGAAATCTGAGTTCAAATCCCGTCAGGACGCGAAGATCCTTTTTCAACTTATCGATTGAAGATCGGTTAGAAATCCGTATACTGAAGTCAGGTTTTTACTCCTGAAACTCTGGTTTTTTGGTCTCTAAAAAAAAATAAACAAACTGGCCAAAAGAACAAACGCAGTTGATAAACATAAGGCTCTGGCCTTATAGCCTTAGTTATTCTCAAGCCATAATTCATCGTACTACGCACTTACATCGTACTACGCACTTTACATCGTACTACGCACTTTACTTTTAGATTTGTACTATAAAGATTTAATTTCCAAGAGTGTGTGTGTGTGTTAAAACAGGTTAATACGTTTATAACACAAATTGTGCTAACAAATATTAACATATTTGCAACGTAATTTATTTAATTATTATTAGAACTATTACTAATACCACTTCTGGTTATGTTACATGTAATTTATTCGGTGATCCATTTGATTCATTTCTTCTCCTACAATAAATTAAAGGAGACTTCTATATTATTCAAAAACTTTTTTTTTCTAATATTAAGCCATGGATTTGGTTTTATCAGTTAAAAAGTGGATTGAATTGGATTTGAATTGCATTAGACGGAACCAAGGCCAGTATATTGCTTTTGTGAATTGTATGTTTTCTTCAATCGGTTTATCTGTTTTCCTAATCCTAATCATGTGGCTTCCTCTCTTTCTAAGAGGATTACAGCTGATTACGAGGGAGATAATGAGGCAAGGTAGTTTCCCGTTGCCTTCCTTGCCGTAAGTATTTATGACTGCAGCCGTGTGTGTTCACGGGACCGGTTTGCCTGTTTTAAAGGATGAAAAACCTGTTACCGGGATTAAAAACACTCCACTTCCGTATGAGACCGGCTAACTCACCTTTAGTCGAAATAGACAAACCAGATAAACGTTCTTCACGTCATTGACTAAAATCGAACCCAGGTCTTTCCGACCAAAGGGCTTCGTCTATACCGACTGAGCTACGGAGGCTCTTATCTGTTTTGTAGGAGTAAAATTCGGCATATTCAGTGAGGGGGGGGGGCTTTCCAGATCCGTATGATATTAAATAACTCAGCTATGCTTTAAACGCCTCTATAGAGGTTTTTCAAATCTTACACGGAATTTGAACCTAGTCATCCAAAGTCATCCAAGCCGCAGAATGCATCAGGCTATGACATTAGATATTCCTCTCTTCTCTCTCTTATCAAAGACTGTCGATTCGAATTCCATTGTCTCGTGACATTTGTGAATATCTTATGATGGTAGATGATTTTCATTGTCTGGTGTGAGATACCGGACACTGCTGATTGGAATCTTCAGTGACTTGCAAAGATGTTAGATTTCTAGAAAAAGGTTCCTGGATCATTTCATTTTAGCCTACCTATGATATTAATATACTGTAGATTTTTTAGCCTTTTGGTGGCTTTATCAAAAGCTGTTGCATTGTTCTTTTGACTGCACTGCAGAGAAACTGTTACAGATTTGGTTGGCCAAGTGTATACTGCATTCCGATCCACAGGCCATAGTTCTGAATCCTACTTTGGCGTAGGTGTTTGAATATATCATTAGGTGGTAAATGAAGTACCTAGTAGGAGATCACCGCCTTTCTTAATGGTAGTCCGCAGTGTTTGAAAGAGGTCTTTTTGTTGTTGCCTGCAGAGCAGGATCCTTGGATTATCTAAGCTCTAACCACCAGGTACGATACCATAGGTTTCCAACTTTTCATGGGTTAGATTCGTATGAAAATAAATAAAATGGAATCTAAACTTAGAATATACCATAAAACAACGGAATAAAATCTCATTTTAAAATAAAAGGCACTTAACATCATAAATCTAAAAAAAAAAAAAAATCACAAATGTTGCTTTCTATCGACCATCAAGCTTAATATGGCATCATATATGCGTATTCCGAGATTTGAAAATATTGCAACTTTAAATAATCTAATAAACAGTGATCTTTTTGACATTATAAGAGTGGAATGTCAAAGTTAAAACCAGGTATACGTGAGACTTTAATTGTAACAATTCCTAAACTTTTGAAGATTGGGTAGAGTCACTGTAATTGAGATGGGAGGGATAAATGCAAGTTTTATGATCTGTATAATTGTTCGGATTGAATTTTAAATGTAATAACAGCTACTTTGAGTGACGTAGCAAGTGAATTGCTTCTCTAAAAATGAATCCGAATCGAAATATGTCTGGGATGTTTGTGAGACTTTCAGTAGTAGATGATTTTCATTGTCTAGTGTGAGATCACTCTACTGCTTACTGGAAGACAAAAGTAGCTTCCAATAAGCAATGAGATGGAGAACAGAATTTCTTATTATCCTTAGCCCATCCAAACTGCAGATTTGTTCTAGGTTTTTAACATTTCCTGTATGAATTATGATCTATAAAATAGTAGAAGAAATATGCCTTTTATTTTAATGCTTAGATACAAAGTCAAAAGCTGTTTGCATTATTTACAAGAGATAACATGGCTGCTGACATTATACTGAAGCTGCTTCAACTTCACTTAAACGAACTTTTATGATGTAATACTTACCCTGATTTAACACTTCGATATTATTCTCTTCTTCAAAACCATTGAAATGACATTCCTCAACAATCACGGATCGAAACTACTTTTCTACAGAGACAGGAAAAACTTATGTACAAATATTCGCAACCTAATATGAATAAGCAAACGCAGTTTATGCAATCATAGCTATGCACTGCTATAGTTACAAAAAATTCAGACGGTATGTCAAAGAGCCCTCTATATCTTCCCACTCTCCTCAGAGGCATCAAATTTTCCCTTACGAGTAAACTTATAAGTCACCTATTAAAATGTTCAAACGTTTCTTCTGACATCTATCATAAAATAATGGAAGTTACCAGGAGTTTCGAAAACAGAAATATTCTGACATTTTAAAGAGCAAATAGTATGCATTTCTTAATTTGCTTAGAAGATAAGGGGGGGGGGCTGAAAATCTGTGGATATTTTATGACAGAGCAGGCGGGATCTAAAAGTCGCGAAATGTTTTAAACATGAATAGCAGTGGCAACATTTGACGTTTTGGTAGCTAGTTAACGAACGTTTCAATTTTTAAAATTAACTGCCTTGCCAACTA
This sequence comes from Typopeltis vanoorti, assembly GCF_054136105.1. Lineage (NCBI taxonomy): Eukaryota > Metazoa > Arthropoda > Arachnida > Uropygi > Thelyphonidae > Typopeltis > Typopeltis vanoorti. The sequence continues at coordinate 96,435,982 of NC_143550.1, read as the reverse complement.
CTTTTAACAACAACAATAATTAACTACCTTTATTAGTAGTTTTTGATGTAGTATTCTACTCACCTGACAGTACTCTTTCGAAATTATTGTATCTCCTCAGTGACGATAGAAATCCCAAATATCTGTAGCAGCTCGAAAGGTGGAAGATGATCTCACAGTACCACTTGAACGTGCTGATGCAGAATGTCGAAGTTCAGTGGGACCCTTCCGGATCATATCCTCGAAGTAGTACAATAACAAGGTAACTCAAAAGGATAGTTGAAAGTCATAAAAGCCCACCCACTAGTTATTACTCTTCATAGTTTAATTTACTTCTTTGTGTACAATAGAGAAAAAAATAGACATATTCGTTTAAGGTACTGTCGAAGGTAACAAAGAAAACTGTGTTCACACCGTCTCCGTTACTGTGAAGGCTGTACACCACATTGTTGTGTTGCTCACTTCTTGAATCTACACCTCCAAAGCAGATACGCGGTTTGCGTATCCGCTCTCCAGCCAACAAGCTGATGTTTCCAATCTCACGATGAGCATGGATGTTTGTAAATATTTTTAGGTGGTGGATGAATTTCATTGCCGGGTGTGAGATAACTGCCTTAATTATAAATCCTTCAGGTGGCTGTGCAAAAAGTTCCATGCTTGGTGTCTAGAGCAGGGGTTTCTGGTTTATGTAACTTATAGCTTATTCATGATACTAATGTGCCGTGGGTTATAATCATTCGTAGGTGTGATTCACTCACTCTCTCTCTCTCTCTCTCACACACACACACACACACACACACACACACACACACACACACACACACACACACACACACACACACACACACACACACACACACACACACACACACACACACACACACACAGGCATACATATAAACTGTCACTCAGTCACTGTACTCTGAACACTTTACAAATGTAGAGGGGTCCACGGTTAAAGCGAACTGCTGTAATCCGCCTCACTCTTCCTTTAGTGTTAATTTAGTTTAAAATTATTCACAGTTCGGTACATATTTATGTCCTAAAATATTTGGAAAGAGGAAAAGCACATTCGAGAATACAAAATCCTTAAAGAAACGGAGAGCAATAACATTAGAAGAAAAGCATGAAATATTCTCTACTAATCTGGCTTCACGAATCCGGGATTGATGTAACATGCTCCTAGTTTCATCTGTGCCATTCTACAATACTCGTATGCATTATGTTAAAAGTACACAAAAAGTTTATTTTACATTACATTATACAAATTGTATTTCTAGGAAAGTAAACCAACTTCATGACATTGAGGTCTATAACGGCGGTATTCCAGGAACCATTTGGGTCGTAAAAGGAGTCTACTATATATATGGAGATGAAGAAGATGTAAGCAAACAAACGGAAAACAGATTAAATATGATTCAAAGAACTACAAAAATTAGATGATTAGTCTTAAGTGAATCAAACTGAACTTGGTGAAGGCGCACATTCGATAGTGGTGTTTCTCCAAAATTCATGAAGAACTAGGATTTTGAGTGATCGAGCATAACGGAGCAAAACAGAAATAAATATCTGTATTTTGCGATCGTAAAAAAGGGCTTTTTTTCCAGTTCGGTGATCATTATTATTGCAACAATATTAATGACTGCCCTTAGACAAAAACACAAACCGCCAAAATAGAAACTATTCTTTAATTCTTCTATGCCGAAATAGAAAAAAATAATGATATGGATCTTCAGTGTACTAAACTGTTGGAAACTGCTTTCATCCCTCTTACGATATCCTCTCAGGAGTCAGCGTCGTAGGTGTGAAGGATTATCAGAAGAAGGAAAAGTTCCATTAGTTTTTTTGTATAAGTGAAGAACTTTATCAAATGATGTGTGAAAGAAAACTCCAATATGTTAGTAGACTACTTAACAGGCAGACAGGCATTGGTAGAAAGACAAATGAAAATTAACGTATAAATATTCAGGTTAAGGTAAGAGTATTATTATATAATTATACTTCATATATGCACATTCATTGACATATGTTGGAACTTTTGGGTTATATAAGAATATTTAAGGTTATTTTTGGATTCAGCATTTTAAAAATACATATAGTGTATACATAAAATACCAAATTATTTCTGAACAGGGAAGAGAAAATGTAAATTCGTTGCATAGTGTTATGTAGTTAGGCATAACAATATCGAATTTAATCTAACATGATCCAACTACAATTAGTATTAGATAATTAATATATATATATTTTCGCACATATTACTATTTTATATTCATTTTTTTTCATAACCGGAAAACCCAATTCTGAAAAATATATATAAATAATATAATACTAAAGCCAGAAATATCTGGTCACGGCGTCTGTCATTATATCGGCCACCATGGACACGATGATGCATTTGATAAATGAAAGGTGGACAACAGATGTGAAGGATTCCAGCGGCAGTTAATAAGCCCAAATTCAGTAGTGCCTTTTATGCTTGCCTATTGTCCATTGAGCACTGCGTGAACTCCCCCCCCCCCCTCAAAAAAAAAAAAAGAAAGAAAAGAAAAGAAAAGAAAGAAAGAAAGAAAGAAAGAAAGAAATGAGACACACACGTATGACATCAAAACAGAGATGTATTGTCAGTTTTATGAGGCTTTTTTTATTGGCAGGTTTCATATTTGAAGGCTTTCTTTAAATCACTATAACTTTCAAAGCTCTTTATAATAACAATAACGATGGAAAATTTGATTTTATACAGTTCTAAGAACACTTAGTGTTTATCATTTACAGTAGCTGTAGTATCAAAATAGGACAGATAATGATATTTTTCATAGTCGATTCACATAAAGAATTTGCCTTTTTTTTTTTATTATTTGGCATGTAGATCGCGGACTGTAAATATTTTAATTCTTACAACTTCTTTACTTTTGACAATAACATAAAGAAACGTAACAAAATATTCATCAGATCACAAACGTTGGCGTAATATTTTGGGTATGCATCAAGCATATTTAATTTTACAGCAAAATAAAATTAATTTTAAACAACGGTAAAAACGCTTATGAGTATTCGAGTATTCACCTAATAAGATAAATGAATAAACAAATCAAAACGAATGAACACTACTTTATGACATGCTAACAAAACATTTAGTGTAACTAAAAGTATTGTTACCTTGCACCATTTCAGTATTTTTCAGAGAATACACTTAAGTTATAAGAGTAATTTCATAAACAAAATACAGCCTTGGGTCACCGTCGATCTTCTTGTTTCTGCCAAAGACCCAAATTAAGAACCCCAAGGTGAGGTAATTGCATGACCTTTTCTAATCCCACAGTTGTAATCCTTGTGCATCCATACAGGTCTATAGAAGTCAAATTTTGAAAATGTTCGGATATTAAAGTTAAGCCTTTATCTGTGACTCGACTACACTGGCCAATATGTAACGTGTGAAGATCACTTAAAGTCCTAGCAATACGTCCTACGCCTTCGTCGCTAATGGCACAAGCATTTAGGCTTAAACAACGAAGATTGAAAAGTCCTTGAGAGATAAAGTGCAAACCTTGGTCGCCAACTTTGTCACAAAAGCTGACATCTAGGGACGAAATACGAGAGCCGCCTTCTGCAAGGTAAGCCATCCCAATATCGGTGATATTATCACAGCTTCGTAAATTGATTTCTCTCAGTGACATCATGCGAGCTAAATGTTTCATTCCCGAATCAGTCACACTGGCACAAAAGCTGAGGTTAATACTCTTCAAATATCGTAAACCTAAACTGATGTGAAGGAGGGCTTCGTCCGTTAATTTTTGGCAGTCCTGAAGTCCGAGGTGTTCCAGAGACAACGCACCTCTAGCATCCTCTGCCGATAGTCCCGCCAAGTGTCTTATACCGACGTCGGAGACTTGCCGACAGCTCCGTAGATTCAGATTTCGCAGTCGCTTTAATTCCCGCGCTATTAGAAGCATCCCTGTGTTGGTAATATTGGAACACCCACCCAAGTCTAAAAACTCCAGATTTGGCAAATACTGAGCAATTCTTCCTAGGCTGTAGTCGGTGATCTGTTTACACATGCTGAGATTCAGTTCTGTTAGAGTGGGAATTTCCTCATTAAGGGCTTGGGCGATTGAATTATTCGTTAAGTTATAACACCCGATGAGATTAATACTTTGTATATTTGGCAGTTCTTGCACGACGTCGTGAAGGCTCATTACTTTGCTCCGTAAACTGAGCACTTGAATTCTGCGGATCCCTCGACGCACAAAGCTGGAGAACAAAGCATAGTTCGCGCGTCGCAGGTGTAACTTGGCTTCAATACCTCTCCATACTGACTTGTGATAGGCAGCCTCGCGCCATGCCGCACACACTTGAGCCACGCGTCCTTTGCTTCTGACATCCAAATAACTGAAGATTAAGGAAAGTATTTCTGGATACAAGCAAGAAATATCCGCACGGTCTGGAGGTTCCCTTTCACTGCATTCCATATTGATTTACTTCTTAACACCACCCAAATACACCTGCAATTAATACATTGATAAACATTCAGCAAAGCCACGACCGTGCACTGCTGTTCACTTAACTAAATATTGATATCGCACATTCTCGCGAGAAACGAGATATAGCCTGTGATTAGCTTTCCACGTGACTACTCGCGTGCAGTGCCTTTCCCTTGTGGATTGGTTACTCTTAAACAGCTGCTTCTTGTGATTCACAGAGAAGGCGCTGCGATTTGTTTACATTTTCATACTGCCACATGCAAATAGCCACCGGAACCGAAATGTAGCAATATACATATAGCCGAGGAGAAAGTTCGGTCGCTACTGGAATTATGTCAGAGAATTTAAATTTTAGTCTAGAAATACATGGAACACAGAAGTGGTTATAAAGTACACTGATAAAATCATTAGTTATTTTATTTATTCAGTTATATTTATACATTAGAACTCTTTTTAGGGTATGTGGCTTTTGATAACAGAATTGCGAAGAGTATATTTTTAAACAGTTATTTTCATCCGTAAGGAAAGGGGAAAAATTTATAACATTTAAAAGAAATTTTTCGTTTAGGTTTTTTCTACCGAGTTTTTTCCGCAAGATTTCTAATTGCTAGATAACTGTAAAAAGCCTTGGAAAGTTCATTTAAATTGTTTACTAAATTCCATTTAATGAAATGTTAGTAACGTAATTGTAGTAATAACAACAACAACAATAATAATAAACTTAACTTGGCGTTGTGGTGACAGTTAAGTTTAGCAGCTGGGATAATCAGCCAGCTTATCACAACTAAATCAATTCTTATTTTACTGTTAGGTGCTATTAATTATCTGATGGCTGACCTGCAGAATCATCTGCTATACTCTGGAAAAAAAGAAATGTTTGATTTTTTCGGAGTTCTCAATTCAAATGATATCATTAATTCTCCTTGAGAAATGGAGGAAGCAGTAATAATAATTTTTTTTTTTTTTAAATATATATATATATTTTTTTCTTCAAATATTACATATGTACAATGATCATCTATTCGGTATATTATTTTACAAGGTTCAACACTTTGTGCTACATAGTATGAGATTTAAATAGTAATGATGATAACAGTTTTTTTTTTATATAACAATCATAATAATAATTTACAATTATATTGTTCAGAGTTACATAAGTTGTATAATATTGCATGTTGTAGTTTACTATTTTTTTTATTTTCAAGTTTGAAAAGGTGTGATTATACAACAGTATTTGCACATATGCAATCTAAATATTATGTTTCCTTATTCTCACAAACATACAGTTTAAACTCATGATTTACATTTAAAAGATTTTTTTTTTACATTGCATACATTTGTTACAGTTATTATATACATTACAATACATACATTACATACATTGGTTTTCATGTGATACGTACATTACATGCATTTGGTTACTTATGATACATCTTGGATGAGAACTAATTTCTTTGCTTTCATCCTCGAAGCTTATATGTAAGCTTATCTGAGGATGACACCAGTTGGTTATTATGTATTGTTTTTTTGTTTTGTTTTTTTTTGCTGTGTTGGGAAGCTACGAAATCTATGATTGAGAAATTCGCGCGCGCGCTCTCACACGCACGCACCCCCCCCCCCCCCCCCACACAATAACTTGGAATGTATTGATGTGTCGCTGAACTGGAAGCCTGAGAGAATATATTGTGTTTCATTAAGTAAGTTTGTATGGTATTTTGAGTGCGTGTTTCTTGTTCATAGTATGTCCCTAGAGCTCTTTTCAGGCTATTGTAGTTTGTAAGGTTTCTGTATTCACAGACATTCTTTATAATGCAAAGTAAGGTTCACACTATGCATTTTTCGTGCGATTTTATTGTGAATAATAATAATAATAATGAAAAACACATGCATCACAAATAGTATCCGTCACAAAGGAAAGTGATCTGGAAAATTAAAAAATATATTCCTTGGTTGTCATACAAAAATTTTCAACCTGTCAATAAAGGACGAACGTGATCGTATCATTGAAGGCCCAGTAAACCACATTGTATTTAATTTATTTGATGATTGGAAAAAGAAATTCATGTATTCAAATCAGGGGCGCGCCAGTAGTGTCCGGCTCCTGTGTGCAAAATTTAAGTTGGCGCCCCTATACCCTCCCTCAATAAAAAAAAACACTTTATAAAAACGCTATTTTTAATATTTGATGCCAATAAAGTGAGTATTTCATTTTGAATTTTATCTCCTAAATAAGAGGGCATATTTTTAAAGTCAGGATCATTAGCTACACGTCGCGTGTGTTCCGATATAAAAGGATCAAACTTTTCTAACATCTCAATGCATTTTAAAAAATTGCCATTGTTGCGATCGTAAAGTTTATTACTTTTACCACGAAGAGCTAGATTTTGTTTGCCTAAAAAGTGTACTACAAAATTATTCTTTTTATAACTTCATACCAACGTTTTCTTTCATTATCTAAAATTGTTTGTTGCAAATGATCAATACAAGTTTTATTTTTTAGAATGTAATTAATTCTATCCATTTTTTGTAATTGTTCAAATGTTTTAAATTTTTCTCATGACGATTCAGGTACATTGCAAGATGTTGCCTATATTGTGCTGATAACAGCAGAATATAGAATAAAGTTGAAAACGGCAGCAGATTTTCTTTAAGCAAATGCGAGTTTGAACAAGATTAAGCAAAATTCAAACGCGCGTCATTCTGTAAACAGTAAACTCACGCAAGTTCAAGTGTTTACTTGTTTACGCTAAACTACTTGTTAGAACTAGGATCAGAATAAAATAAGATCTTAAGGAATAATAACAAATAGGTGATTATAAATAATTTATTTAAGACAAATCTATAAAACATAATTAAAATTTAAACAAAAATGTAATTTATTTTGATATAATTAATGAATAATATTTTTAAAACGTATTTCCTCCTCGGCTGAAATCTTTTGGCGCCTTTACTATCCTGGCGCCTGTGCGTCGCACACATTGCACATATTGCCGGCGCGCCCCTGATTCAAATAGATATACCGTGGTACATATTAATATACATAGTGCAAAAAATACTGGATATTACTTCAGCACATTACTCCTGCGGGACACTGTTGTGCAGCGAAAGTTTGACAGTAAAAATAATTTCCTCCAGATTACAGCAATGTAATTTGGAGGAAATCGAATGCATTCAAATCGCTCTGAAATTTACCATTTTATATATATATATATATATATATATGAAAAAGTTAAATATATATACATGAAAAAGTTTGAGACCCACTGACATAGATTATATAGACATTAGAATATTAACAGAAACGTTCCTAAAACATAAACAGCTTCCAAATGTTCAGTTAATGTCGTGAAAAAAAGAAAAGGTGGTGGGATTAATATTTACATTGGAAAAATATACAGTAAGTCAGTTAAAAATGAAAAGGCAGCCGAAAACATTTGTCTAAAACAGACATAGTTTAATAATGAACTCCATTTATAGGCCACCAGATAAATCCTCAACTATTCATAGAGAAACTAGAAATCTGGCCAATAAAAATAAATACAACCTTAATCAGACTACAGTTATTTCAGGAGACACGAAAATTAAAACCATAAACACCGAATGAAACATAACTGCAAGCTATTATCCAGATTTATTATCCAACTTTCACTTAATAGCAACCATTTTATCTCATACTAGAGAGGAAATGATAAATGAAAACAGCCCAATCCTCTATAGACAATATTAACGTTCGTGTCAGAGAAACGTTGCATCAACATTACGCTAACACTATCCAGACTTTTATCAGCGACTATTAAAGCAAAACTAGCAGACAACTACTTTACATCATTACACATCCCAGTACTGGAGAAACAAAACTCCAACTCCTTACTCACATCAGACTACTTAGACGTAGCATTGTTGATGAAGAAATTTAGAAACCCAACAGATCTCTCATACATATCATTGAAATCTTATACTTCACATTGCCCAAAGAAAACAAAAACCTGTACTTACCCAACAATCTAGGAAGTATAAACCTCAGATACTTAGGCTTGCACTTTGACTACAATATGTGATGGAACACACATATTAATTATATACACATAAAATTGCGGATATTACTCTTCAAAATGCACTACTTACAAGACATATTACTTTCAAATACTAGGAAAACTATCTATAAATCCCTAGGTGAATCTACACTGAGATGTGGTATAGCTTGCCATGGTTCTACACCATGATACTTAATGGGAAAAAAAAAATCGAACGCATTACAAAACAGCTGATGGCAAAACAACTCTTGAGTGCCAAAATAGAATCCCTTCTTTTTCATCCATCAATAAATACCAACCATCGATTTGTGACTTTAAAACAAATCTTAGACATTACACTATCATGCTAAGACACTACTTTTCTAGAAAATACCGAACAACAATAACAATTCCACATCAAATAAGACCTCAGCATATGACATACATTACAAGTAATTATAATGATGTATGGGGAAAAGCAGTATATATATCAGACCAGTAAAATAAGTTTCCATACAGTATAGAGAACCTAACTTCATATGATGCTAAGAGCGCCTTGTTGTCTTTATACTCAACATGCGGCAATAGCAAGGCCTAATATTTAAGTAGTAGCCACATGACAAAAAAATATAGTCTAATTATATACTTATTCATATTTATATAAGCCATACATCGCTTCGAAAGATGTGAACAAAATTTTAAATGTACTGCTATGATTATGTTACCTATTAAATCTGTACGTGTATATATATATATATATATATATATAGGAACTAGAAACCATCATGGCAACGAAAGATGTTTTTGGATCTATCTCAGCAGACTGAATGACCCTGGTGTTCATTATCAGGATTGTTCGAAAAACGAATATGACTAGACAAGGCACTGGCGCGTGTTCTTTTCAAAGAGATGTCTCTCCTATACGTAATTCAATAGATTTATCTGTTTGACCAAAATAAGGGATATTACAGTCACACCATATCTTGTACATGCCAGGATATTTCAGATTATGATGATGAGGTGGCTAGATCCTCCTAGCCACTGCACTGAAGAATTATATTAAGGGTAATATCTCTATCCCATACATCAGTTCAGTTTCTCAAAAATTAGCTAGAGTTCTCAAGAAATTCAACTTCAAAACGTGCTTCACTACGCTTCCAAAACTTCGTTCATTACTTAGCAAACATAAACAGAAACATCTTCCTACTCAGTTTCCAGGAGTGTACAAGATTTTGTGTGATTGCGGAAAGCCATACTATGGACAGACTGCTAAATCCATCCTTCTACGTTTGGATGAACACCGTAGAGATATCTCCTATAACAGGACTAGAGCTAGCGCTCTCTCTAGCCACGTTCTCTTTTCAGCTAACTCAGACGAAGGCCGCCAGCACATTGTAAACTGGACTCAAACTGCTAACATCCATGTGTGCTACGATGAACTCGAAAGAAAGATTGTTGAATCTAGGGAAATTTCTCTAGATTCCTCTCATATCAACAACAGCCTGAGTTACAATCTCTCTGACGCACATGTTGCTTCTGTTCAGTACTGGCGCACTCGCGACAGCGTGTAGTATTCGTTTGTTTGGAACTCATACTTGCATTTTTTTCAAACACGCTACTGTTTTTTATACTTGTTCTGTTAGTACAATTTTAAGTCTCTGTAATGTTTTTATATACTTCTTTGATTGTGATACCTGAGGATGTTCATGTAACGAAACTAGTAAACTAGTAGTATCTTTTTCAAATATATCTTGTCATCTTTTCTCTCGGTAATAGTCATTAAACCTTATATATATGTATATATATATATATATATATATATATATATATATATATATATAATATTCATCAAAGCTTGATTTGCTTCCTCAGTCTTAAGAAAAGGCTGGTTATATTCCACTAATTCGAGCTCTACCCAAGGGCCTATGAGTTGTGGAAATACTTTCTGAAAATGAAAGCTGTGCCGAACATAGCGGCCTTTTGCAGCTGCCCAATTTTTAATCCATCTAACTTGAGTGCTTCTAGATGTTCTTTCAATGTTTTAGGGATGGCGCCTAAAGCACCTATTATTATGGGAACAACTTTCGTTTTCTTTTGCCAGATTCGTTCAACTTCGATTTGCAAATCGCAATATTTTGTAATTTTTTCATTTTCTTTGTCGTCAATCCTACTATCTCCTGGTACTGATATTTCGATAAACTGAACAGCCTTGTTTTCACTTTTTCCAGCCACTGTGATATCGGGTGTATTACATTCCAAGCTTTTGTCAGTTTGGATTTTGAAATCTCAGAGTATTTCAGCTTTTTCATTCTCAACCACTTTCTGGTGAACTTTATGCATCCAATAGTCTTCCAATATATATATATATGTGTGTGTGTGTGTGTGTGTGTGTGTGTGTGTGTGTGTGTGTGTGTGTGTGTGTGTGTGTGTGTGTGTGTGTGTGTGTGTGTGTGTGTGTGTGTGTGTGTGTGTGTGTGTGTGTGTGTGTGTGTGTGTGTGTGTGTGTGTGTGTGTGTAAATGTATACGGATATATGTTCATCTTTTTTGACTGACTGAAACCGAGAAAATAGATAACAAGTTAATTTAATGGAGCACACAACATGTTTCGTCAAAAATGACTTAATATGTGATTGTGGGAGGCCATAATATGGCCAGACTGAGAAGTCAATCCTCCTACGGCTAGAGGAATATCAGAAAGATTTTCAGTGAACACAAACGATGAAGGCCGCCAACATGGAGTAGATTGGAATGCAACATCAAACGTTTATATTTGTCACGATGAAGTGGAACGGCGCATAGTTGAATCCAAAGAAATTGTCCTAGACCCTTCTCACATCAACAACCTCAGTTATAGTCTACCTGACTCACATAGTTCTGCCATTAGATACTGGCGTGAATTTATATGCTAGCATTTGCACAACAATAGAACTACAGAACGGACGGTAACGACAATTCAAACTTAACTACACTTTAATCTTAGCCAAAAGGCCGAGAAGCGATTGCAATTATAATAATAATTATTATTATACATCGTTCCATTATAATAAGAGACTTGTAAACTGAAGTTTACAAGTCTGTTATTGGAATGGCTCAGTGTTTTTATGGGTTTTTTTTTTATTTGCTTTAAGTGTTACCACACCTAAAGAAATCAAAAAAAGATGAAACATATCTAATCACCGAGTCAATGTAACTAATGATCATATATATATATATATATATATATATATATATATATATATATATATATATATATATATATATATATATATATATATATATATATATATATATATATATATATATATATATATATATATATATATATATATATTATAATTATTATTATTATTATTAGTTTTAAAAAAAATTATTATATACGGGTACTGTGCGACCACAGATGCGAAACCCTTCAACACTTCTGCGCATGGCAGAAGAAGGCGAATCCATTCCGATAATAGGATAATCAATGCATTTCGTGGGAGGAGTGTTTATTATTATACGTCAGAAAATTAGCTTTTCTTTTATGAGAATTCTAGTTTTTAAACTGGTAACTAATTTGCTTGTACAACAGTTGGAGAATTTTACGTAAAAAGCTCGTGATTTTGCGTCTGCGAGACACCGAAAAAAAATAGACAAGATCAAGACGTGTCATTGGCTACAGTACTGAAAGTTTCATTCTGCCACTTAAGAACAGGAGTTACAAACTAATGCAAATGCAATTAAAGCAAAAACTGAGAACTATAATAAGAGCAGCCGATTTCGATCAGAAAAATGAAACTGCAAAACATCTTATCGGTGCTTACATGAAAAAAAAAAGATTACAAATACCGCCATGATCAAGTTGCGAATATAATTGATCAGCATTTATGCAAAAATATACGACTTTTCTACTTCTGAGAACTAGTCGTAGAAAAAAAAAATGGAGACAGCATTGAAAAACGAAACTGCAAAAATTCTCAGAGACTTTAGAAAACAAACGTCCTTGGGCCACAACAGACTTGCAGTACAATCATTGAATACCGACGACTTTGAATTATCGACATCGCAGCGCCTAGTGATAACAAGATCAACAATAAAGTACTAGAAAAAATACAAAATATTGAGATTTAGCAATAGAAGTTGGTCAACCGTTCATCCCAGTTCATTGGTGCATGTGGTACAATTTCAAAGAAACTGTCTATTTACAAGAATTAAACATCGAAGAGTTTACAAGAATAAGCATATAATTTTCAAAAAATGGCAATTACTTGGAACAGTACATGTTTAACAACGGTGCCTGACAGACTGCCCTTAGATACTTGAAAGGAATCAGAATTGAACTATATCATCAGTCCAATTCTTATTCTGAAATTGTGTGAATGATAGCAATTGTTTTGACTGCGTTTCGATTATGTGAATAAAATAATAGTAATAACAAAGGTTGAGTCTTTTAATTTTGAGATTCAAATTCATCGAAGTTACCTCTGACGGAAGGCGGTTTTTCACAATTAAAATCAGCTGGTTTTATATAATTGGATTAAGAAGATGGAAGTTCGAAAGGGATGGTCATTAGGAAGGTGTTTGCTATATTTCAAACTCTCTATTACCATCTACTTATCCTTATAATTTACTCGAGATTCTGCAACAAGCATCCCAACGAAGTTTATCCGACTGCAGACCCTCGTAGACTATCAGCTAAACTCAATATTCCAATGGAAACTACGTGACTTCATTTGTTTGTGCGGTCCCAAATTAACACAGAAAAAATCTCATCTTGCTGATGTATGTAGATAATTGCTTGCCAGTCTTTGTTAAAAAAGTTTCATTAAATGAATTGTTACTTGCAGCATGATTTCTCATGAAACAAATCAAAGTTCTTTACAAGGTTCATGTAATGGACTGACTCAGGAATATCTAGTATGATTCCTTCTTGCTAGACCACAGACTCAAGATAATAGCTTTCTCCGATGATGTGATGATCTAAGGTCAAAAACATTAGCCAGTGAAGCGCTTTCTAAAATTTTGAATGGGCTGCTCACGTGCCCATCAATCCAAAGTGCTTGATATCTTACGTATGCAATCATAGTAATTATGCTTTTCTTAAACGGAGAAATTCTAGAGGTAGCCATTAAGATTAAATGCTTGGGAAATAATTATTGATAGCAAATTAAACATTCATTTGCTATCAATATGTTGCTATCAATTAATTAAACATTAATTAATTGATAGCAACTTAACAGGTACAATTCAAATGTTGCCGAAGCTTGTAAGTATTAAATCTTCCAGCGAAATTAGCAAGATTTAATTAGGGTTAGATCTACGAGTGGTGAAGGCAATATACACTGGAGCCATTGTACAGCTGACGTATATTCTGCACCTGCTTGAAAAAGGCACTAAAGTCTAAAGTAAGGATAGTCAATGAAACTATTGGGTCCAATGTTTTATTGCCGTAATCAGAGAATATTAAAAAAAAATCTTTTGCAGTAGCTTACATTACTGCTGGTTTAACACCGATCTGTTTGAAAGCACAACAATTCTGTCTTAATTATCAAATAATTTGGAGAATATGGAATGGAGATCCTAGCATTGATCCAAAACTGTACGAATTTCAACTTCACTACAACAAGAGTCACTCACCACCCAGCTCATAAAATATATATTAAAAAAATGAGAAAAGATCTGAAAGCAAATAAATTATAATATCTGCATAATAGCAAAACAGAAGTGGGGATCGGATTCTTTCCTCGGAGAGATCATTACAGAAGAATTATTTTAAATTATACCTCCACTTCAAATAATCTAGCAGAACAACTTCCCTGTGTTTACTTCCATATCTCTAAGAATTAGAACGCAGCACTTCTCAACATAGGACTACAATTTACAGTGACAGCAAGATTTCTTTTATGCCAAATTGATCACACATAAAATCATATATATTTTGGAATAAAAAAAAGCAAGTAAACGGATGCCTATATCGACCTTTAACAGAATAAGCAAGAAATCTGACAGAGATATTCTTACTTTAGAGGAACGGAAAATTGAGTTAAATGAGAGAGAGAGAGAGAGAGAGAGAGAGAGAGAGAGTAGAATCACTTGGCTAAATAAAGGCTATGGCTGAATGCTTAGATATAAGCTATGAAATGATTTCAAAATAGCAATGAAAATGCGTGAAGAAGAAGTAATCAACTGAGTCTAACTTTCTGGAAAAAAGAATGGAGAAAGTGTAGAAACGGGTCAACAGGGAGTAAAAAAATACCAACCATCTAAAACAGATCCAGATGAAAGGAGAGGAGACATAATTTCGTCGGTACTAATTGTGTTATTAACAGAACATAGAAAAGCAAGAAATAATTTTCATATTTTCCATTGTTGAATCACCATTTTGCATTTATAGTCCACATGTTAAACGGACGGCTGATAATTAAATCTTTGATTGTGAGTTATTGTAATCCATCATGATGCTTTTGATACAACATATCACCACTTCAGGAGAATACCAATGGTTAGCTTCAAAACAAAGTCGTATTGAACATTATTATTCATAATTTCCCTTTGAAGACTTCTGTAATTGGGGAACATGTTGCAAGTTCTTGTTCGGTATATTATGCTGCAAGGAGATTGCTGGGGAAAAAAAAAGTTTACTCGAAAATAGTTTCAATCCATTATAGTTCACTTCATCAGGAGAGTGAAATAAATAAATAAATAAACGAATATTGCATAGTGGGTTTCCCAACGAGTAAGCTAATGCTATCAGTAATACAAAATATTAGAAAATTTGAAAAATAATGTTGTGCACCCGCGATTCAAGATGACTAGAGTTGTGATTGTGTAGAATGCCAATGATCTGCAAGTGCTAAGTTCTTCATGAAAAACGACCAGACCTGCTGTAGGAATTTACCATGTTTCTTATTTATTTCAAATGTTCTATGTTACTGATACCGTTAGCTGGCTTATGCAAAATTCAGTCAATGTAATATCAGTTTTTTTTTATTACTCTCCTGAAGAAATGTGCTATAATGCACAAGAATCTAGTAAAGAATAAAACTGCTCAACAAACATATCTCTATGTGGAATTATAACAGTCATAATCTTTCAATAGAATGATTCAAAAATTTTATCAAAAAAAAAAAGATACCAAGCAATTTTATAAGCTAGGTTATATATATACCTCAAGGGCTCAGTCTAGTGAGTACGGGCACAGCAAACCCGAGGCACCTGAAGCTGGACCATGTCTTACTTCATATAATAATATACACCTGTTATATTATCTGTAGACTGATCCCTACTCTTCTTTCCTTCTGTATTTCTTTTCATCTTACTCCCCCCCCCCCAATGCTATTAGAGTATTCGAAAGCTAGGGATCATTCTTTCCTGTTTTTCTATTTTTCCACCTCACGCAGTGGGAGTCTACCTTCTCACCAGGGCACCTGCCCATCGCCCATTTAATAATGGTGAAGACAGATCCGAACTCTATACCGCATCGGTCATCTCGCGGGTTACCAAGGGCCGCGCTGGTTGTTAGGCTCCCTGGACATCCAGTGACAAGTGGGCTACAGGAGCAAGATTCACAGAATTCAAAAGTAATTACTAGGAAGGGGTGGAGCATGGCTGAAAATCGACAGGTCATGCAGCGCTTCTATTCTTCAAATCCCTCAATCCTCAGTTAGAGGATTTCAGAAACGAATGTTCCAACTTTGGCTTGAACTACACACGAATTCGGAAATTTCATTCGAAAGGCTGATGCAGCAGCGTAGCTTCATTATGAAACGTAAGATATTTAGAGAACTTGAGCTGGAAGCACCGAAAGCTCAAGCTGTAAAAGATAACTGCACTGGCCCTGAACTGACCGAGAATATGAACGTAGCAGAACCAGATTCCGATGTGCAAAATCCTGAAAATATAGTAATAATTGAAACGAATCTATCAGAGAAGGAACAGGAACTCGTCACAAAAATTACCAAGCAAATGAACAACAACGTGGAACGTGTCAGGCTTCCACTATTGAGGTAAGTACCTCAACAAAAGCTAAAGGAACTTTTACAAGATGCAAATAAAGTTGCAATGGCGATTCCTACTTGAACTATTTGACAAACGAATCAACTTATGTACTCGATAGCCTACGTTGTAACATCTGAATTAGGCTATAAGATTAGTGAATTCAAAAAGAGTAAGGTTCAGAAACCGAAGTGAAAGTATCGACTGGAGAATAAAAATTCTTAAACTTAGAGCAGAAGTGAACAATTTGAAAAACCTTAAGAAAAAGAAGCTGAAAAACCCGAAATAACATAAGATTAGAGATATAATATTGGAATACGACCTATTGATGAAGTATTAGAGGAACTAAAGCAAAAAAGTAGCTGCAGTCGCAGCTAAAATAAGATACACTGCACGCATTGAGCAGTACAAGCAAAATTCGATGTTCCGCGCGAATCAGCACCAATTTTACAAGAAAATTGATAGCTGCAGGAATGATAATTTTAATGATAATTGTAAAGAAAATATAAATATAAATACTACAGAAAAAGAAAATTTTGTCTTAAATCTTAAATCTTAAAATTTTGTCTCTTAAAACACTTAAATCTTAAAATTTTGTCTCTTAAAACACTTAAATCTTAAAATTTTGTCTCTTAAAACACTTAAATTTTGGCAAAGCCTATGGGACAACTCTAAAAGGCATAACAATAAGGCAAAGTGGATTGAACAAACTATGAACGAATCTGAAGAACGAAAAATGGACCAACTGAAAATAACAACTGAAATAGTTCAAAAGCAAGCTAATTATATATATTAAATATTAAATAACTATATATATATTAAATGCGAAATAAAGAAATATATTAGTGGTAGTGGAACATAATGAATAGTACCTCCATAACGCAATCGGAAGAAAAATTGAAAAATTGCGCCCTTCGATTGCAGAAGGATTGAATTCGATTCTCCTTGTGACGAGATGAATCTTTAAATTGACTTTTTTAGAGAAGGTGAGTTAGGCAATGTTATATGCAAGTAGCAGGGTTTTCCCTTCTGGACACGTGGATTTTTCTTCCGGCGTATACGCAAATCGATAAGACAACTCGTACAATTTAAAGACAAAAAAAAAACTATTTTCGGGCGATAGATGGCGTGGTGTTGATAGTAATTAGTGCAGTTGTGGGAGATATATTAAGAATAAATGTAGTGGAGACGATGGGTTGTGGAGCATCCTCTTATGATGGTAGTTGGACTCCTCGGAAATGTCACGTAACTACGAAGTCAAGATTCAAAACAGTAATATGTAATGACCCACGTGAAAACTTTAATTATAATTTATATAAATATATGTAATAGATATACATTGTGTTCGAAAGAGTGCGTAGAAACATAAATTATCTCCTAATGATAAGCGCACACACAAGCAAAGTTGAAATAAATAGTACATACTGATATGCATATTTAAGTCTTCATATGTATATATGAAGAGTCTGTATATATATATTCGTCATATATATATGACGAAAAATGCGTCATCATTGAATGCCATGCCGGTAGTCTCACTGTTCTTGACAATGGAAAAAGATTGTGACATTACCCAGAATCAACTGTAGGCATCAATATCAACCGGCAGAAATGTTTCCAGTGCCACCTGAACCAAGAAAAACGCAGAAATCTAACATCAAGGGACCAAAGGATGCTCTGAGGGGTGATCAGGAAACAAATCAAAGAATCTACAAGGACTCAGGTTAGTTGATCACCCCTTTCTGATGGTATAGAAGTGTGTGGATGCAGCAGATGCCTGGAAAACACAATATGCTAAAGTTTACCATGCCAATTGTGAAATTCGGCAATAAAAGTTATTGTGATCTGGAGTTGCTTCTGATATGAAGTCAGACCTTTGATTTTTATATCCCAAAAGAATGAACATCAATGGATATGTAATACTTCTTGTTAATACAATGTTTTCTACATTGTAGCAATTTTATGGAACAGATCCATGTCTCTAACAACAGGAAAATGCACCATATCATAGTGTAAGTACTACCGAAACAAGGTTTAAGGAAATTAAAAAAAAAAAAAAACTTGAATGGCAGACAGAGAGCTCCGCTCCCTACAATCCGTTTAGGAAGAAATGAAACGTCAGCAACAAGGGTACTGCCTCCATCAACGCTACACCAAAGAATGGTTATGCTAAAGGAAGAATAGTGAAAAATATCTAACCCATATTTTCACAAAGTGGCGGAGCGTATGCATGGGGGTGATGGTTGGTTCGTTGATTTAAGTTTTAATGATCGCAAGGACAGCAAAGACCAAACTGCCATAGCAAAGGTTACAGCAGTACACTAGTTGTTGACCATGTAAATACAAGCGTGTAAAAAAAAGGTGTAAATATAAATTTATTTTATATGTACTCCATAACGCCCTTTACTCAATACTCAATATATAAATAAACATATAAATAATTTCTCGTATCCTAGACAAGAAGAAATATAATGGTATTTCAACTGAATTAGCTGATATCAAATAGAAATAATAGTTTCGTCTAGAAAACTTGGGTTCTTATTCCTGCAAACTAATCGGCGTACACATGTAGTTATAGAAATAGTACTCTGGCCTCGTCGAAGTATTCTTCAGTAACCAAGTGATCTGATGAACTGATTTAGCCACTTTTGCTATGTGGCCCCTAAACTTCAACTCCCTATCCGCCAATACACCCAAATCTCTGACTTTGTCAACCTCCTGGAGTACAGTTCCACCAATGTGATATACCATTTGCCAGAATATTATTTATGGTATTTTTATTTTACTTTATTTTTCTAATGACAAGTTTATTTAATTACAAGAATTTTTTTTTTAAGTTCTGTTTTTTTTTAAATTTTATATGTAGTTTTTGGCGATGATAGCGACACCAAGTGAAACCTCTCTAATATTTGATATTCACAAATTATATATTAATAGTTTGTTCGTCTGCTTCTGCCTTGTTACGAATAAAGACTAATTATTCATTTATTTCGTCGAAATGTACGGTAATATGTTTGTAAAGTTGATGACCTTTTATAAGTGCCTGACTATATTTTAGCTTGATTTCAAGATTGATTCAATCCTGTGGTATCTTATCGATAAAAGTACATTTTCAAATTCTATTTAATTTTTAAAAATGAGATATGAAGAATTTGATACTCAAGGTAAGTCAACAGATAACGAAATTTTTTTTACTAGGAACGATATACTGGCATAGCAGTTCTAATAAGGGTTTTATTTAGTATAAATGACTTGTTTTTCCTTACTTGTTTGTGTAAGATAATTCAATTATATGTATATTATGCGCTGAACAACAGAGGCTTCTTTTTGAAATTGAAATTGAAATTTCATAAACATTAAAGAGGTAGTGCAAATGATATAATATAATAAATGTATTAGAACAATACAAGTTTACGTATGAGTTTTAGTGATTTTTCCCCTTCATGTACGGGATCCACTTTACAAGAGTTTCTGTTCATATTTGCGAATATTTTTATGTGTTGGTCGAAAGCTTATATCATTTGGACGCATTTTAATATCCTGCGGAAACAGTTCAGTTTGCCTTGTTTATTTTGCCCATAGTAAATTGTCACAGATGCAACCGCATTAGTAGAAAGTAGCTTAAAAGTGAGGGCATAAATATAATGGTTATATTTATGACTCTTTATGCCATTTTCTCGAAACAATAGTTACATATTCTTAATTGGTAATAACCTTTTTAGGTGGAACTATGGCAAATTTGGCAGAACAGATTTTTATTATTTTTATTAATTAATTGATTAATTAATTAGTTTTTTTGAATTTTTTCACAGCAGTTTGAGTTAACAAATGGAAATGAGACATTAGAAATTTAAAGCTATGTAATCATCGAATTAAGTAACAGCGGTTTTCCTTGAATCAGATTTGTTAGGTGTTAAACGAAGGTATCCTGGACGTAATATTTGTCGATGTTTGATCGTGAATGTTTATAAATTGGTACTCGGAGCATGATCGTAGTTTATGATACTATTTATAAGATTTGCCACTCTGATAACACAGTTTATGAGTTAACAGGATATTTTCATTTTATTTTATTAATTCAAATAATATTACTTTATGAACATTTTATAGTTTATTCCTAGAAAATTCTTACAAACAACCTAATTAAACGATTACTCACTTGAAAATGAATCAGTTTCATCTACCATAGTGAACAGAATGGTTTGACGGAAACGAGGTGTGCCCCAAAGCGTATTGGATTACGAACAGAAGGAATTAGCGAAGATTAGCAAATCTCCTTCTGATTAAAGTTGATAATAGATGGTGAAATTATCGTTCGGTAGATGCGAGAAATGATCTAAAGAATGAAATCGTAGTGAGATTATTGATAATACTTTCATTAAGAATCACAAGTAACCTTCAGATGACTTAGCATTAGAATTATTGTTAAATCTAATGCAAGTGGTTGGCCCAATGGATAGCGTATCTGCTCTTCAACCAACATGTTATGAATTTGAATCCACAGCGGTTTGTGAAAGTCCAAGTTGGAGGTGATTTTCGTCACCTAGTGTGAGATTACCATCCTGCTTATTAGAAGCCTGATTCAGGTTGGGGAAAAAAAGTTCCATCTTTGATTTCTTTAGAGCAGAGAAAGAATGGATTATTTATGCTCAGTCCATCCACGATACTAATGTACGATAGATTTGCAACCTTTTGGGGGGTGGAATTAACATTAAAAAGTTAACAAAGTTTATTCTCTATCGACGTAAGAATACAAATAGAATCCTCGAGGTCAAAAATCTCATTGATGTTCTAATTCAGTGTTTCCCAAACTTGTGGATGTAAAGGTACCTTTGGAAAAATTAAAATATTTCACGGCCCCATCGAAAAAAAAAATCGTAATACAGACATATATTATTATAATATTTATTATATTTATATTCAATACAAAACATACACAGCGAATATTGCAAAAATTAAATGCAAATATTACATTTTTAGCATCTTACTTAGTTATATACACATTTGACATGGCACATTATCTGATATTTTTATATAGACAGATAGATAGATATTATCTATCTTAGTAGTCTTAAAACATTTTAAATTTGTTTTCATTATTTTATCGTCCCCTCAACAAAACCAACGATCCCCCGAGGAGGCCGCCGCTCACAATTTGGGAAGCGCGGTTCTAATACACCACAGATTCACAATAAAATTATTGTACTTAAATACTAGATCACCAGCCACTAGGAATAGCAGTCAAATAAACAAATATTCTCCAAATATTTATCTGAGGCTTCCTTGAATGTGTTTAAGGTATCTAATCTTATATTTTTGAAGTCAATTTCATTGATTGATGACTCACAAAAATATTTCCTTAAGTATGATTTTAATGAACCTTTGTTAGTTTAAAACAATATTATCTATGTAATTCCTAACAGGATGCCCCTTAAATTTAATTTATGAAGTTTATTGACGTCTTATCTTATTCGTCTCATCTCTAAGGCTTGTTATTCCCAAAATCGTAACTTTCATTTACAAAAGCAGCCTCAAACTTTGGAGCTCCTTCGAATACAAAACTCTAAATGAGACCTAATCATTGTTTATTCCAGGAAAATACAAGGGAATTACATCTTTGGGTCCACTAGAAAGTCTAGCTTCTCAAAACAGCGCAAGACGCAATTTTCATTTTCATGGTTTTGTGTTATCCAAATAGCAGACTCTCCTTGATGTTTGCCAAGAAGTTAATCAATTATCATTGATCAGACTAATTTTATTTAAATATGCTAGTGCAATACTCCTTGTTCTTTACTGTCAACTGCTACTTTAAGTAATGTCTGAAAATTTAGACAATAACTGCACTGATATCTGAGGAGCACGCTGTTTACGAGAGACCAATCAGCGGCATAACTCTTTCTGCACATCAACTTATCCTTTAACATTTCACCGCATCATCCTTAATACCATATTTTTCTAATTTGTAAACGAAGTGATGTGTGGTGTTACTACCTCTGTACGACACTCCCATAGAAATTAACCATGCGTGATCAATAGGATCTTCCTTAAGTAAGCCATGTTTGATTCGTCTCATTCCATCTTTAATTATGGTGCGTTAGGCTGTTTCTATTGGCATGTAACAATACAAGTAACTAAAGTTTTCACAAATCTAATATATGCTATGATAAAGTAGTTAATTCTATCTCATGCCCTATATTTATCACGCCTATTCTCTGGCGGATTTATGTGGTTATCAGAGAGACGAATCCTTGTTATCTCTGTATTGGACTGGCTACAAAGGTTTTTGGTGGCCTAAAGAAAATTCAAAGTCAGATCATTCCAGCAACGTCATTGTTCCTGACTATATTGCAGAGGTGCTGTAGAGCTTTTTATAATTTTATTAACAAGACAGTTTCTCGCTACGCTAACTGTTCTTTACATCATATTTCATTGTGTCTCTTACCATGAGAAGTTAGAGTTATCGGACTGCAATCACTCACGCTTCACTTTTCCGCCTGTACTTTATGAACTGAGTATAAATTACACTCACCCGATTTTATATGTTTTTTTTTTCTTTTTTTGTAGAATGATGTAGAATTAAATTTTATGATTCGTTCCCTCTTAAATATCCATACAATCCCCCCTATTTCTTTCCTTGCTATCCATATCCAAAACTTTCCCATATTTTATTTTTAGTAAGTCACATACATTTAATAATCTTTATACACCTGTTTTCATTTACCTTTTTTTTACCTACTTTCTCATATTAGTTATTATTTATGTTGTTAATTTCTAGAGCGTTCTACGTTTTAATTGGCGGATATTTCCCATTTATCATTTGATATTTAACTAGAGCGATATCTTCGGTGTAGAGCATAGATCGGCAAACTACGGCCTTGGGACTGAACCGACCTGCCAGCTGATAGTTTTTGAATGAATTTCGTGTCAGAATCATGAAACTTTTTTTTTTTCAGTGTGCATAGAGTAGTACTAATGAGACACAGCCATGCCTATTCGTTTATATTGCGCTTTCGTCTCTGAGTGCTGCCATCGAGGCCACTCGCATTCACAGTGTAAACCTGACAGCGTTTTGAGTGGCCCGATTGCTTAGTCGCAAGTATCACCAATTTATATCAGTGAATATTGCAACATATTTGTTTATATGCAAATTCGGTAGTTCGGAAGGTTTGGGGAAGGGGCGGATTAATTTTGATCGAAAATACCGTATTTATTTTCTGTAATTATCACTAGATACCCATCATGTCCCAAAAAGTGAAGAAGAGAAAAGTTGACTCTGAATATCACATTTTTAATGAACAGCGGCCTGTGGATTTTATTTTATTGAATTAAATAGCAAAACATTTTGCCTATTATGTCATGACACTATACAAGGGTGGGCTGGAACGTTCTGATAAACACCTAGATCAAAAATGATATTAAAGCAACTGATATAACCGCAAGAAAGGATATACGAGAATATAAGAATATAAGTTACCTTCATAACTCTGCTACTAGTATGTTCTTTCTTGTGGAAATATCAGTTGCTTTAATATCATATTTGGTCTAGGTGTTTATCAGAACTTTCCAGCTCGCCCCTTCGTATAGTGGTGCTGAAAGAATACAATATACGCCAACATTACCAAACCAAGCGTTCATTACAGTATTCCCAGCTCACATGGAAGCGCCCGTAGTTAGAAAATTCGAAAAGTTAAAACGCACTGTCTCGTAACTGCAAAATGTTTTCGTAAGAAAAGAAAAGAAAAAAGATAAAAATGCAACTAAAGTAAGTTTCTAGGTGATTCATTTGTTAGCCAAACAAAGAAAGCAATTTACAAATAGAAGTTGCTGAAATTGTGTATGTGTCCAGAGAAAGTAGACTTGTTTAAGACTATCAGCCTTTCGGCAAAAACAGTTGTTCGAAGAAGAGCTGAGGGCAATGAAAACAACGTCAAGAGTCAACTGAAACAAAGACTAATGATTCCGAGTGGTTTTCCTTGACTCTTGATGAATTAGCAGATGTTTATCATACTTTGCAGTTGATGTTGTTCATTCGTGGAGCCAATGCTGAGTTCAAAGTGGCTGAAGAATTAGCATCACTGAACAGCTTGCATGAACCAACCACAGGCGAAAATATCTTCAAAGAAGTTGAGATAACATTAATTCAGTAAAACCTGGAATGGAAACGCTATGATAAGATGATAAAAAATCTTTGATGAAGGGAAAGGCTTAAATGGACAAATTCATGAAACTTGTGGAAAAGTAGACTGTATGAGTATTCAATGTTTTCTGAGTTATTCAACGTTTTGTTCATCATATATACTATACGGAAAAGATTTTAATCTCTGATGTGTCATGGAACCAGTAGCATCAATGGTAAACTTCTTTCGGTCTTGTGTGAATTTTTTGCAGAAACAGAAGCCAAATATCCCAACTTGCCCATTCAGCAGTCCAATGGCTTAGCAAAAGTAAAGTTTTGTCGCGATTATGACCTTGATGCAAGTGCAAAAAAAAAAAAAAAAAAAAAGATTCATGTGCAATGAAATGAATATTAAAAGATAAATACAAATATATTGAACTGAAATGATGACATCTTCAAATCTCGTTACAGATCAGCCTTATCCAATGAGCTATTGCATTTGATTTTGACGAGTAAGAACAATAACCTTGAACTCCCAGTAATTATGTCTCATAAAAAAAGAATTCTCACTTTTCACTAATTTTCCAAAAATCTGTTTATACACTATTCTGTATTTTGTTAATACTTAATGTTTAATACTACTGATGTCAGGCAAAAGTTATCGCCCGCAAAACATTCACAGTTTCCATTATGATAAGCAGATTTAAATGAGGAAAACTATCAATGAGAAAAATCCTTTCCTTTTTCAGATCATGGGATCTGAGAAACTAAAGGATTTTATAGTCCAGAAAAAGGTATATCTAAATGAATAATATACATCTTATAGTTGTGGAGCTTTTAATAGATGAAATAGAGTATTGCGCGTGTTTAAAATATGCAGTCATGCTTATGACATCATTTTGAATATGGGAAAGCGTAGTGAATCTGTGGTGCACACTTCAGTATGCGCCACAGATCATTATCGAAAGAAAAAAAAAACAGCGTCTTGATAGAGTTGCCTGTTGAGTTTAAAATGAAGAGCGTTTTCAATTCCCATTATATTAAGAGAGTCGTATATTATCAAGCACATAGCATTGTCTGTTTTTGTTTTCCTCATCATAAAGAATTGAATATAGATATAGATATACATCGTGTCTCAGATCTCTTTTTATGAAGAAACTCAACGTTCCTTTTAATAACACTCTTTTCTATGATTTTTGGGAAACTCAGGATTAAAAATCCAAGTTTCCAGAAGGGAAACTCTACCAGCTTTTACCTGGACTAATTCGTGAACCGGATAAAAAAAAATAAACATTTACTGATATCGAAGGAAAAGTAGAGCAGTGTGAAAAAATATATATCTAGAATATATGTCTTTCAACTAGATGTACGCTCTCTGTCCAAAAAGAAATCGAACTTTTCGAAAATAGAAGAAACTAGTTTCGCTACTTGTATCTTTTTGTTGTCGAAAGCGGCAACCTTCGTTAGTGTTGTGTCAACTGTTTATGACATTTGTTTCATTAGAAGCCGAGTTATAGTGCGAAGAGTGACCAGTGGTCCACTCAGGGTTTAATCTTGGAGGGGGACGAGTTGAGTAGACAATTTGAGAACACACACTACGCATTGCATACGACCTATGACTGAGCATCTGAAATGATCGATAATTCATAAGTAGCATAGAAATAGAAGACACGACACAACATAAATAAAAAAAAAAACTAATTTTAATTAGGAAAATTTTCTAGTTCATTGGGGGTGCCACTAGTTTCTTCTATTTTCAAAAAGTTCGGTTTCTTTTTGGACAGAGGGTGTATAATCTCGTAGAATAATGATATACATAAGCTGTATTTTTATTTTCTGGAAAATCCACATCTTTTACAATAAAGCATCATAGTAATTTATACAAAAAACACCGTTAATATTTACAAATATGATTAAAATCGTTTGTTTGATATACGATTGTTTGTTCTGACGATAAGACTCGTAGTAAGATTGTTTGTTCGGTCTGAACTGTTAAGCTGTTAGGTTCATTGTCAACATTATAAATAGTTTTTTAACTGCTACGATGCCTCCTCAATGGTAATGCGCATTTCTTCAAATATAAAAAGTGTGAAGAAGAACGTTAAATATATTTTCTGTTATTTTCCAAACATTGCCAGTTTATTTTTATATTTATTATTATTATTATTTATTTATTTATTTATTTATTATTATTATCATTATTATTATTTTATTTATTTATTTTTTTGCGATTTCGTGTTTGTCAAGTGGTATGCGCTTGAATTTGTCATTGAGGCCGGAGGCCTTTTTTTTTTTTTTCTTCTTCTAAACGTATTATTAATGAAGACCTAACTATCTTCATTAAGTTAACTTCTGGGAAGAGAACACGTTCTAGAAATAAATCGCATTCTTTCGTGCTGTGTCGCGTGATCTGCCTTCAGATGTGAGGACTCACTCATCGTGATTCTTATGTGCTCTGCCGAGGAGATCAACGTTTCTTTCCCCCACCTTACACTGAAGGAATTCTTAATCGAGGTTTAAGAATATCAGATAAAACGTAGATTTATATTTGTTAACAAAATATTCTTAGGATGCTCAAAGTTCTACACAAAAACCAACTTCTCACTTTGTTGCACCTTATATCCAATCGCGAGTTTCTTGCCCATGTTTCAAGAAATTGACCACTAGAAGAGATGGAAGCAATTTTTATATCCATAAACCAACTGTAGACTTTCATCTTTGTTATTCTATGTTCGTCATTTTATGATTCATAAATATAGACGCTATTTCACTGCAAAGTTGACACTGGCGAGTTGATTTTGCACACTGACGAAGTTGTCGCCAGAGGTGTTTACATCGACATTAAACTTAACTCTGTATGACTAATGCTTCGCAAACATTAGTATGAATAATGACTGGTATTTGTATTACACTCGGAAAACTCTCTCTCTCACACACACACACACACACACACAGCATGCACCAAACACGGGAAAAAGTGTGTTGTAAGTTTAGAAAACTGCGAATCAATAACGCTTTCGGGAATGGGGAAATTTAGCACTAATATGCATCACAGTGCAGCAGATTTTTAATCCAATATGATGGACATTCATTACTATTTCGCTGAAAAATCAGTTACTCACTTTAAAAAATTAAGCAAAAAATATTACGAGTCTTGCTTCAATCTGTAACTCATTATTTTTTATTAACCCAGGAATTAAAGTAAAAAGAAAACTGAAAATATTCTAACTCCATTTTGATATTTTCCTACTTATCTGCGAACTGACAGTGTTACTTATTGAATTATTTTGTGGTATATCCAGACTTTTTTTCGATTGCGATTTCATTGCGAAAAAAAAAAAAAAAAAAAGGCAAATCGAGTTTCAAGTCTAATTCTAAATAATGGCCATTTTCAATAAGGCACAGAACTCTGATTCAACAGGAAAAAAAATATTGCATTAGTATGGATTCCCTAATAAAATAATTTAAATAATTCTGATCATTGTGCTATAATCCCATTAAGAATCAAATCCTTACTTTAGTGTAATTGCCAGAGTTCATGCAATGTGATGATTTAGTATATTATCTTTTACAAATCTGTTAAAATTATGCATTTCAGTCATTTAAAAATAAAAGTTTTGGAATAACCATAATTTTATCTTAAAATGAAACTTTTTTCACTGATCTTAGTTGTGCAAGATGACGTTGTATCATTTATTCGAATGCAGAAAAGACACAAACTCACTTAGAACAATAGCATTATATAAAAATCTGAGGCAATCTAAAGTACAGTAATGGCTCTTATAAATGTATAACTATAAACTTTATAGTTAAACTAGGATTAGATTATTACTATAAAGTAATAATAATCATATCCTATGAACTATAGAGCGTCCGTAGCTGAGTCAGTATAGATGAAGCATTTTGGTCGGAAAGATCTGGATTCGATTCCCGTCAGTGACGTGAGGAACCTTTATCTGGTCTCTTTCGACTAAAGGTGAGTTAGCCGGTCTCAAGCGGGGGTAGGGGGTTTTTCCTAGTGGAAAAAACCCCCTACCTCCCCAGAACAGGCAAACCGGCCCCGTGAACACACGTGGATTACAATCATGAATACGTCCCAGCCATACGCAGGTCCTGAGCACGGATAAAAGGGGGGCGGTTGGGGAAGCAATGGTGAAGTACCTGTAAAAATTTCACCAGGAATACTTTATGGGTAAAGCCTACAAAGTCACCTACGGTTGGAAACGACTGAAAGGGAAAATTAGTATGAACTATTAATGAATTCTAGCATCTTGGCTCGTCCGTATTCAGAGCCAAAATGTAAGAAACAGAAAATAATATATATTTCCGCCTTTTTTTAATGTTTTATAACAATCTATTTCCTTGATGGAAATCTTTCTAACTTTATTTTAAAGTAAATGAAGACTTAATTGTGAAACTAGTATAACTATGTTTCTCTATGGTTCTCAGAATTGAGAACCATAGAGAATTATTTAACACACCTACTTTCCTTTGCGAAGTTGTTGGCAAAGGAAAGAAGGTGTGTTAAATGACTGCAATTAATATAATTAATATTATATTAATTTTTCATCTATGGACATCAAAATAAGATTATATTTTGACTCATTATTTGGATATTCTCTAGTGTTGTTCCAATTAGTTTCATTTATAATATCACAAATATATTTCCAAAATTAGTTTTTTGTGGTTTTCTTTGTTTCCTTTTCCATTTTATGGCTATCAAGTATAAGAAAAGTGAAATTTTGTAAGCTGTCTGCGTTTACTGTTTAGTGAATAAACGATATTAATTGCAATTTTTTTTATTGCAGTTAGTACAGTTGCAGCATCCTTACTGCACTTGTAACAAGTGCATGTAATATAGTAATTCCAAGTGGTCTGCTAATCTTCAGAACTATCATATTGGTAATATTACTCAGTTCTGAGCATCATCGGATTGGTCTGTGACACAGTCAACTCTTTTGTAGTTAGGAGTTCATATTATCATAACCTTGATATTGATGACAAAAAATATTAATAATAACCTTTGACATTAAAAAATTATTAATGATAATATTTGACATTGATAAAAAGTATTAGTAATAAATCATGTAAACTGTAACGATATTTACTTTCCTTCAGACTTATATATGGCAATCCACCTCAACACTGGAAGTACATTGACATAATTTATTATTAACACTTTTTGATTATACTGAAATATTCTTAGAATCGATTAACTGAGATGCCAAAATTTCCACAATCCTGAGATGAGATTATAACGCATGTAATTTTTAATCCGAGGGGTCATAGTATTCGTATAAAGAATTGAATTTATAATAATTATCATTTAGACAATTATTATAAATGACATATTTGCGATCTTCTTAACGATGTGCGATCTTCGGATATCCCTAAAATAGATAATCGAATTCTGTTGTATTGTATGAATCAAGATTATGTTGCTAAAATAAGGCTAAACGAAACAATCGTCACTATGTTCAATCATCAAATAAAAATGGAAAATAATATGATCGAGCCACTGAATGATACCAGAGGTTCCCGAAAAGTAAGGTAACACATTTTCCCCCTTAATAATAGCGAAAGGGAATGAGATAAAACACGGTGGACACATGGACCAGTTAATAACGTTCAAAAAGACCGCCATTCAGTGTGGCCCAACTATCGCCTCACAGCTAATTCCAGTTTGCAAGATGGCAGCTACTGTGTGAGTGTGGTCTAAACAGGTATCCGTGAAAGTATTCGTTTTTTGCAAGCCAAATGGGCTTCACCTGTGATATTCATCGTGAAATGGTTGCTGTGTAAGCCGAAAAGGTGATGTCAAAGAAGTAGGTGTGTGTGTTTTTTTTTTCAACCCGTTTAAATTGTGACATTGAAGATCTACATCGGACGGGCAGGCCTTCATCGAGCAAGACAGAAGACAATATTTTGCGTATTAAGGGTATCATTAAGTTAAGGGGATAATAAATCCCTCATTATTTTAAACCCGGATACGAAACTCGGAGATCGAAATCTAACAGTTTCATGCCGAAAAACTATCGGCGAGTCCAAGCATAAGTCATCACCTGGGTAGTGCAACACTAGGGCAACTGGTATCAAAGGTGGAGCAAGATCCGTCACTGTCCTTAATATTTTCTCATAATGTAAAACGCAGCTCCTAGGAGATGTATTACTGTTTCACATTATGAGGAGAGGTCACTACCCAGAGCGGTTTCTACCTTTATTGAGATCTCATCAGTGAGTAAGCAGACCTGGAATATCAAGGTTTAAGTGAACCGAACTTACATATACTCCTACTAACGAATTGCCAGACCCGTGTACCCATATATTACCCAAAGTTCGCTTAAACCTTGGTATTCCAGGTCTTCCCTACTCACTGATGAGACCTCAATAAAGGTAGAAACCGGTCTGGGTAGTGACCTCTTCTCATAATGTAAAACAGTGATACATCTCCTAGGACAGTGATGGCGAACCTATGACACGCGTGTCAGCACTGACACACTTGAGGATTTCAGGTGATACACCTTGGATGTTGAAAAATATTGATATTCTGATGAAAAAACTGCGATAAATCGTGTAAGATCGCTCTCTCTCAGTTAAGGCGGTTTGTTCATTGAAAGAACTTTCTACCAGCAGTAAGCAACAGAAAAGTCGTTAAATGTAATGTAAGTTTGTAATTTCAGTTTATTAAATTAATTGTATAATATGAATTCATAGATTTTATATTAATGTCCTATTAAATAAATAGCCTAATATGATATGTATAAGTCACCATCCATGATTATGTAGTTACATTTATAATACATGTATGCAAGTGGCACATCAACAACGTCAATATTTAAAAAAAACAAAGTTTGACACACCTGGGTAAAAAGGTTCGTTATCACTGTCCTAGGAGCTGCGTTTTACATTATGAGAAAATATTAAGGATAGTGACGGAGCTTGCTCCACCTTTGATACGAGTTGCCGTAGTGTTGTACTACCCGGGTGATGACTTACGCTTGGACTCACCGATAGTTCTTCGGCATGAAACTCTTAGATTTCGATCTCCGAGTTTCGTATCCGGCTTTAAAATAATGAGGGATTTATTATCCCCTTAACTTAACTTACGCCGCTGGAAAAATAGCCTCTTGGTTCTTTATCGTAAGGGTATCATTCTTGAAGGCCGCCGAGTAAAACTGCACGAAATTGCACAAGCGGTGAACATGATTAAGTCTATTGTTTACGAAATTGTTCACGATGTGCTTGGCTTTCAAAAGGCAACACGTTCCCGCTGGGTGCCCCGATACTTGTCAGAGTAGCACAAGACAACACGAATGGGGAGTGATCTGACACAGGCGAGGATTTTCTCTCCTGCCTAGTCACAGGAGAAGAAACGTGTGTTTATCACTTTACTCCGGAGAGCAAACAAGAATCTACGACTTGGAAACATCATGTGTGTGTGTGTGTGTGTGTGTGTGTGTCACTTTTTTCAGAAATTTTGTAGATGACTAGTTATAATTCGGAATGTCATTTCTTTATCGAATTTTTTCAAAAAAATTATTCTGGAACAATATTGGTTCAAATATCATCTTCACAAGTCTCTAAAGTTCAGGATTTAGTTTTTCGAAAGATGTAAAAAGTTCTTCAAGTCATATTTCGCCAATTCCTGGAGTGGTCTCTGATTTTAGTTTTGAAAGAAAATTTTTCCGTTTTTGATCACGGGTGGAAAATTCATAGGTTTGCTGTTGAGTTCAGTTCATTGTTTCATTATATTCATTAGTTCATTCAGTTGTGTTCATTATTATCTTTTTTTTGAGTTCTGTGATATTGTTTGTGAAGGTGTAATCGAATGATTCTGATAATCCCTTTTGGTTCGTCTCCTGACCGAAGCTTTTTGGCGATAAAATCTTTCTGGAGAAGTTTTGTTTTTCGAGTTACTTAGTAATTTATTGAGTCACTGCACCGTGTTTCTTAAAATTTTGAAAGTAGTAGTGTCTTTTTTTTTTTTTTTGTATAATACTTCTATTGAAGTGTTGTTGTCTGACTTTTTAGTCTCTTCCTAAGATTCTCTTTTACTGCTTAGAATATGGGTGCGTGGATTATTTTATCTGTCCGTTGCCTTTTATATCTCTTTGTTGCTTTTTTTATATATTTCTGTAAACCGAAATAGGTGGCTCTCATATAAAGTTATCTGGATTATTTATTATAAGTAGGCCGTCCATTTTGTCTTTTTCTAAGGTTATCGGTGATATTCTGAAATATGGTTTTGGGTTTGTCTGATGGAGTTTTGCATTGTGAGGAGAAAGAGGAAGCGCTATAGTGTGGAACAAAATTGCGATAAGGCAGTGATCGGCAATTCTGGTGTTTACTGCTGATGAGGGTAGGTAGTAATAGGAGTATGTATGCTGATGTGATCTATGTATGATTGTGTTAATGAATCCCTTAAGTCAGTGTTTCTCAAACTTCAGATATCCGCGTACCCCTTTTCATTTTCATTATTACCAAGTACCCCCTAATCAATTAATAAAAAATAAATTAATTAATTAAAAAAAATTAATTGATTAAAAACAAATGAATTAATTAAAATTAATAAATTAATTTAAAATACCAATTAAAAATTAAATATCTATTTTATTTGAATTTATATGTTCATGTAAACAAAAAAATATGATTTATTTTAAAAGAACAAAATTTGGAATAGGTTCCGCTTCATTTCCAGTCCATAAAAATCCACATTTCAAGTAATTCATGTCATACTTACGAAGAGTGTTCATCCTCTTCCTAGTTGGTTCTCTAGAGATGTCAGACAACACACTCTTATCAATTTCATTTGATCCAGATGCAATATCAACGTTTTCTTGTTGCTTACAGCTACTTTTATTTGCTATATTGCTCTCTTTTAGGGGTTTTATAAATCCAATCTTTAACCAATGATCCATACGTAAGAATTTGAAAGCTAAAAAAAATTTGCTGTATTTACTCTCACTTTTTTCCAAAATTAAAGCTAAAAAATCGTGTTGCGAGATATGTGCGGGGATTTTCGGAAACTAAAGTTTTCAGAAAAAAACTGAAAATGGTGCGATTTACTAAGAAACTCCTACTCGCTATCACTACTTTTGGCATCGAGAACAGTTTATTTGAGTACATGGTCAAAGTCATCTACCCAAATAGCGTCATCTTCTTTCCAATTATTTCAAGCAAAAGTTACCAGTAATTTACAAGACTTGAGATACGTAGAGCAGCGAAGAGCGGCATATGATTGGTGCGGTATTAACAAAAGATCGCGCGAACCAAAGATAAATTAGCATTTCAACAGTTGAGTTGAAATGCTAATTCCCTTCAACTGAATTCCATAATATCTGAAACACATTCGCTATATATTTCTTAGTTTTAACACGTTAACGACGGGGGGTGTGTGTCAAGAAAACCATATGTTCCACCAGCAGCATATGGTTTTGCTTGCGTCTTTACAGCAGTTTCTGTTGGGGGAATGTGATTCATTAGTTAATGCCGTTATAGTTCGCCCACCGATTAGAGATCCTTCGATACTTCTGCGCATCTCAGAAAAAGGAGAATCCATTCCGATAATAGGGTAATCAATCCGTATTGTGGGGTGAGTTGTTTATTATTACCGGTCGGAAAACTAACTTCTCTTTTATGATTATTGTAGTTAACTATGTTGCTTGTATAACAGTCGGAAAATTTTACCTATAAAGCACGTGATTTCGCGTGTTGGCGACCAGGACGTCCTTCATTTCTTTCTCCCCTTCAGCATGAATCGATTATTCTTGGAAAGACGCGAAGCAGGGACCTACAAACGGTGGGCGAACTATATTATCCTAGTTGTCTCTAATTGCACTGTTTGTTGAAAAATATAATGACTCCTTTAATTATGCACCGGAAATTGCACGTACCCCCTAACGGCTTTTCGCGTACCCCAGGGGTACACGTACCACACTATGAGACCCACTGCCTTAAGTATTATTTCTCTTTGGGGAGTTTATGGCAGGTTTATGTTGTATTAGTATAATTCTACAGGGAGGTCATGTTTAGAAATTTGCTCATATTTTATAATAATAATATTACACTGCGTTAGATAAAGAGAATGGATACATTATTGTCGGTGCCAGGTTATTTTGCGCCCTAGGCAAAGTTTACAAGTGCGCTCCTTATTTCATAAACTAAAATGTTTCTAATTGACATTAAACAAAATAAAATTGTCTTTCAGGTTAAATTAATAGGGATTTTTTTATTTTCTTTTTCAATTAATTTGAAAATTCTCTGTTATAATTCATTTACAAAAAAAAAGTTATAAAATACCGAAATTTAATATTTTAAAATGTTAAAATTTTAAAATATTTATCTTAACTGAATTTTAAATAGCAGTAAGTTCAAATCATTTAGATAAGGAACAAAAAAAGAACCAAGAGTTAAATGGTAAAATAGTGTGACGTGTGAGGGATAAGGAAAAATAAGCTATACCTAAATCATATATCACTATTTAATTTAATATTTTAGTAAAGTATGAATAAAGCATAGCTTGAAGTTTTGCACCCCTTCATGGCTTGCGCCCTAGGTGGTTTCCTAGTTTGCCTAAATGGTAGCACCAGCCCTGGATACGGTATGATATTGTTGGACTTTGCTAAGGCATCTAATAGGATACCACATGAAAGAATATTGCATAAACAGGGGAATGTGGGATTAGAATATAAACAATTGACATGGATACGTGAGTATACCTGTATCAGGAAATGGCATATAGTGGGTATAAATCTGCTATATTTAAAGTGACCAGTTGTGTGACCCAGGGATCATCAGTAGTATGGTAGGCACTTCTGACCAGATCAAGATCAAGATAAGATAAGGAATCGTGACGTGATTGGTTATTTAGATGATGACGTCATTGTGTATGTGTGTGACGTCATAATTTTGGAATGTTTGGAATTTCCCTGGGAGAATATGTGTCAGTGACATCAGATCTTGTGTTTTGGTTCGCGTATGAAATTATGGGTGATGGCAGAAATAAGGATTCATGTCCTGATTGGTGGGGCACTTCTGACAAGATCAAGATAAGATAAGAATCGTGTCATGGATGTGTGTTGTTATCTGATATAGATAAGTGATGTCATTTGTTAGTTGTAAATAAGTGATGTTATTATTTTGAATGGAAAAGGAAGATATATTAGTGGATAAGGATTCGTGGCGTGATTGGTGGGACATTTAAACCTAACAGGTGTAGGGTGAATGGGGTAAGTAACATCAGTGTCAGAGATATGTGCTGTTATGAGTTGTAGATAAGTAAAATGTTTGCATATGGCATTATGGATGATGATTAGTGATAAGATACAGTTTGGAATGTTTGGAATTTCGCTCGGGGGGGCCCCCCTTCTGTCAGGGACATTACATAGTGTGTTTGGTTTGCCGTACAGCATTGTGTGTGATTTTAGAGATAAGGAATCGTGACTTTATGTGTTTGTAAATTTCTGGGGAATGTATGTCTCTGTGACATCACGTGGTGTTTTGGTTTGCCTATGGAATAGTGGGTGATGTTTTGAGATAAGATATCTTGGAATTTTCCCAGCGCGACACACATTGTAATTGTCATCAAGTTTTGTCTTTGGTTGTCTATAGATGGCTGTACTAATTTTCCAATAGTAATACATTTTGGATTATTTCTTTCCTGTTAAATGTTGAGAATTCTTAGAGTAGAGTGGCGATGGCGGCAGCGTTTAGGCTTTTCTGGATAATTTAATTATATGCTGGTGTCCCCTCAAACACACACTTTTTTTCTCATACATAACTCATCTGAATATTTTGATTTGTCTACATTTAAGATCTTAAACTTCATTACTTTTCTAATTAATGATATCGTTTTTACAAAATGTTTGGCTATTGGTATTTTTTAGTTTACAGTCAAGAGAAAAACCAAACGGCATTTAAAAATAAATTAAAATAAACGGACAATTAAATGGATTACAGCAACTTTGTATGTAGTCTAGAAATTCTAATGATAATTTAAATTACTTACAGTCTTTCCCGAATGGCTCTTCTAAATGCAAATATTCCAAAAAAGAAATTCCAAAATAGTTGAATTTTATATCCACAGCACAACACACACTCACACATGAGTTGAAAGAACAATATTTCTGTAAATAACCAGAAAATCAGGTTGACTACATCCTTTAGATTTCCATTCGTTTGGTTCTGTTCCTTAATTCCTTCACATGATTATCATGCTATGTTTTTCCCAAGCTATCTGTCGCCAATGACATCATAGTGTTGACCCTACTAGAGACTTCATGTTTTGGGAATTCTGGTAGATTTGTTATTAAGGCTTGTAATTTTTTTTTTTCTATTTTACTTTAAAAATCAGTTAATTACATTTTTCTAGCCAGAATAACTGAGCAATAAATAAATAAATAACTGTGTATGATTCCTCCCCCCCCCACAGTTCTTGTATTTTCATTAGTCTTTCTTGAAGATTAGTCATTCATTTTCGGTCTTAGTTTTCGCTCCTCTTCCAGTTCCCACGGTGACTAAGTGATTTTAGCATTCAAGTGAGTTGAACTATAGTTTTACAGTAGAGGCAATAATTTCCCATTAACTCAACATGTCTTTTCCTGT
The DNA here is from genome assembly GCF_054136105.1 of Typopeltis vanoorti. Classification (NCBI taxonomy): domain Eukaryota; kingdom Metazoa; phylum Arthropoda; class Arachnida; order Uropygi; family Thelyphonidae; genus Typopeltis; species Typopeltis vanoorti. The sequence goes on along the minus strand of NC_143550.1, from coordinate 96,398,815 downwards.
CTGAGATCTGCCAGCAATCGGTAATTTCGCATCTCGCATCTCTCAATGCTGATTTTTTATATGTGGTTCTTTTTTTTTTCTTTCAAATGATTGGTTGTTTTTTCTATTTTACTTTTAAAATTCAGTTAACTAAATATTATAACCAGAATAACTGAGTAAAATAAATAAATAAAATGTGTGTGTGAATTTATTTTACCCAACTGTAGATATTTCATGTGTTATCTTAACCTGACTCATTTCCTGTTGCAATATTGTTGTCCATACGTGTGACATCCTCTGATTAGGTTTGGAATTTGCCTTTAGCGTTTTCTTATCGCCACCATAAATAAATAAATAGCAATTTCTTATTATTTCAAATGAATATTAGCTCTGTAATATAGTTTGTTAATTTCTATTACACTACAACACACAAAATTTTTTCTTTTTTTTTTTTAAACCAATACATAGAATTCTAATCAATAAATAAATTGTGTAAATTTCTTCGCTGTAGATTTTTCAAATGTGATATCTTAAATTGTGTCATTACCGTTTGCTATGCTGGTTGAAAGTATTTTACTTTTAAATTCAGTTCCCTACATATTCTAACAGAATAACTGAGCAAAATTAATAAATAAATAAATTGTATGTGAATTTCTTTTCCCAACACTGTAGATATGTCTCCTATCTGGTTGCAGTTTGTTTTACCTAGGTGAGAAATTGTGTGTTTAGGGAGCTCATCGTTCTGGTGGGAAATTTTTAATGTAATAAATTAATGCTAACATTTTATTTTTTTTAAAAACCAATACATATAATTCTAATAAGAATAACAGAGCAAAAAAGAAAGAAAGAAAGAATTAACTAATTGTCCTTCTCTGACTATTAATTTTACCTTCGATTCCTTGTGGTCTTAATCTATTTCTGTAACTGAAATTTATTTTATTTATTTATTTTTCTTTTAGCATTAGCAAGTTAAGTAACGGATATTGAGACAAACAATGTTTTGAACTCTCTGTTAGCATTTTCTTTTAGAATCCAAAGACACAATTACAGTATTAGCTATCATCTGACTTTTTTTTCAAAACGATACTTTTTTTAAGAGTTTGGGAAACGTGATGGGTTTAACTATCTACTGTCTCTCTGTAAAATAACCAAATTCTAACAGTCGTACTTTCAGTATGACTGTTTTTTTTCTAGTCTGGTGGAGGTATCTACAGATATAGTAACAAATTGTCACTTTTCAGGTGAAATCATCTTCATTATAATTCTAGCTATTAATTTAATACACGTTTCCTTTTGCTTGCAAGAATTGACAGTTTCTTGAAATATTTCAAAGCTTGCATGCACAAATAAGACTTTTAATTTACTGAGTGGATTTAAAAAAAAAGGAAGAAAGAAAGAAAGGAAAGTCTCTGGTTAGTTCGTGGCAAGAAATTTCACAAGAAAAAAATAAATAATAATTTTAGTAAGATCATATATATATATATATAAATATGGTCATACTTAAAATTGCACAACACACCAACGACACCCTTTTGTTCATTTTAATTTACATGTTTTATTTGAGTGAAATATTATGTACAATTGTATCTACTGAATCTAACATAAAAAATCTAACTTTTGAAGACTGAGTGGGCAGTTCAATCTCCACTGGTAGCCAATCAGAGAGATAGCTGGCCCAAGGCTATCACTGATTCATTGGTACGCAGTGAATTAGGTGGCAAGCTAGTGCCGCCATCTTATGGTCTCTAACCCTAACACAATATTTTTAATGTCTGAAAATAGTGTGGGTTCTACAGTCGATTTTCTTGAGTTTACGGGACGAAAAACCCGAGTTTCTGGGAGAAAAAACCGATAGCCCATGCCAGAGATTGACCAACTTGGGAACTGGCCGAAAAAAGGCTTAAAAAAAGTTCCTCTAGTCGGCGAATAGATTTGAACCACCAAATCCTTTCTTCATGTGGTCAAGTGCTGTAGAGTGCAAACACCACTTCTACTGAGCTACACAGACTCTCCTGAATCTAACATACAGAAAATAAATAAAGTGAAAAAAACAAAATCTTATTTTTTGGCCCTTAATCTGCTTATTGTTAATTTTGCACTGTTGTTCAAAGGTTTTCCCATGGTTGGGGAATTACCATCATGTGGTTTTCGACAATGTGACTCTCATCTGAAAGTTTCTTCATTTGTGATCATTGGGAATTTGTTACTGTAGTAAAATTAAGGGTCACATTTTTATTTTTTTGAAACCAATATATATATTTTTGAGTATTATTAAAATCACAGAAATGTTCGCTATGTTTCCAAAAGCATTTAAAAGTACACATTATGTTTTCCAGTTTTGGGCATCCAATTTCATTTAAATCAAGAACAGGTCTCCTTATTAACCTTGTTAATATTTTAGATTTCTCTCTTCTTTTGGCAAGCAATATTTGATATTTGCATGTTGATTCTATTATTCAATTTCTTAGTTTGTCCAGAGATATTGAACCAATTTCCCACTTCAGCTGATGGTTACATTTTATTAACCAAGAATTCTGTTTTTTAACTTTCAAGTAATTCATTCCAACTACAAGGTGATTTTGTTAATGCATATCTTAAAATAATTCCATCAGAAATAAAAATTTCTTTAGGAACTAAATTCGACATCTTATTCAAAAGAAACTGACAATCAATTATACCGATGATAACTGAAAATTCGTAATTTTTCACATGCTGTCTATTTTTCATATTCGTTTTCCTTCATTCTTCTTACATTACTTCATATGGCACCACAAATAAATAGTTAATTATTATTATTATTTCACTTATCATTAGCTCTGATCATATATTTTATGTTAATTTTCTGTTACAAAATTTTAAACAATTAGAACTTTTCACAAAGAAACTTTCAAAAAATTTGTGGCTCACCCATTATTTTTACATTCCGGACATAAAACAGCACAACATAATACAGCAGCTGCAGTGGATGAACGATTACCTTAAGTCAAAAGTCACTCGACTTGATTGTTCTTCCTTCTAGTACTGTTTACCTTACCCAACCCTATCCTGTCTGTTCTTTCAAAAATGAACCTTTTGCACAGATGACTCAACGACATGTTTTCACATGCTGCTGGATATACTGTTGGTGTGTTTTTATCTTACTTTGTGTGGGAAAAGGTAAAATTTCTATTTGTGTTATCTGGAGGGTACAAACATTTTTTCTATACCAAACTTTAAGAGTTTAAGTCACGTTTTTGGGTTAAATTATCTGCTGTCTCTCTCTGTAAAACCACCAAATTTTAACAGTATGGATTTTCGATTATGTGAACGAAATGTTTTCAGATAACTCAAACAATTGTCATTAGACAATTTCTAAAATAATCAATTACATGATATCAGTTTTCACCACTTTTTTTCCTGTTCCTGGCATTAATTTCAGAGTAGTAATATTTTTTACAATAATTAAAAATAATTGTATTAAGGTATAAAGTTATGGATTTAAATATCAAATTCTAATCAGAATAACTGAGTAAAAAATTCCCTGTGGAAAAACACAACAACAAAAGCAGACATCTTTGTTCCTTTAAGTTTACAAATGCATATTTTATTTTTCTGAAATACTATTTACAAGTATATTCACAGAAAAATTCGAAACAGGCAATTACCTAAAATATTTCACAATATTTAGTTTACACTCTTGACATTTTCCAAAGAGTTTAATAAAGAAGATTTTCATTACTCACTGTTTCTTGGTTACATTACATGAAAATAGCTGGTCACACAAAAGAGTTTTTAGATCAGATACCATGGTAAGCACAGTTCCATACATTTGATATTGTGTCAGTCCATGCCTCCCTAAACTTTCTGTGTATTCTTTTGTCACCAAATATACATGAACAGTTTTTGTAAAATGTTCGTAAATGTGTAAAAATAAAGATTCTTTATCAAATTGGACAAAATCTTGAAAGTCTAATTTTGCCATTGCTGAATTTAAATGATTAGCGATAATTTTTCCCATGATACAAATAGCTGGTAATTCAGTTTCCAAAAATAGTAAATGATTATCAACGTCATACATTTTTGGTGAAAATCTCTCAGCTTCTTCACAAGTAATAGAGAAAACATTACTTTCATCAGCTCCTGTATCATCAAGTATTAGTTCCCCATCTTGGGATTTCAGAATATAACACTCACCGAGGTCCGTTTCGTAGTCAACCCTTCTTTGCATGTAACCGAGGATATCAGTCCACTTCCTGTGTAACTTTTCCCAAGTGGTCCTGGATAAATACATCACAATGTTCATGTCTTCTAAAATAATAATCGGTTTCCATCCTTTTAGAGCTATGTGAAGAGTTTTGTCTCATGCTATTTTCCTGAAGAAAGAAAATTTCAATGACTTTTGTGGCTCACCGATTATTTTACTTTACTGTACACAAAACACTACAACACAATATGATAGCTGCACTGGATGAACGAATTACCATAACTGCAAAGACACTTGACCTGTTTGTTTTTCCTTATAGTACTGTTTACCTGACCCTTAAACCTGACCGTTCCTTCTAAAATGAAACTTTTGCACAGTTGATTCACGGACGTTTCTACATGCTGTTGGATATGATGTTGATGTGAGATTATCTTACTTTGTGACATTACTGGGCAAACCTTATCTCTGTGGCTTGAAGGGTATTCTATATTATTTGTAGTTATTATGTTAAGTATTTCATCGTCAAACAGCATTTTTAATGTTAGACCATGTGATTAGTTCTCTCACTGATATGTCCGAAATTGTTGGGATGGGGAAAAAATAGCATTAGGTGGTGGAAATGAAAGGGTAGTCAAGAGGGTGATGGGGGACTTCCCTGCAATGCTCTCCCCTACCCCATCACCTAACCCACTCATCCCCCCCTCTCCTCCAGAAGATGTCTGCTCAGCCTAGTGGAGATGAGTGAGCTCATCATTTACAGTTATCTTTTAGTGATGTCACCTCCAACTGATACTGATAATTTTTCGAGAAAAAAAACCGTTTTTTTTACTATAACAGTACTATAAGGAAAAACAAACAAGTCAAGTGTCTTTGCAGTTATGACAATTCATTCAACCAGTGCAGCTATCATTTTGTGTCCAGTATAGTAAAGTAAAATAATGGGTGAGCCACAAAAGTCATTGAAATTTTCTTTCTTCAGGTAAATAGCATGAGACAAAACTCTTCACATAGCTCCAAAAGGATGGAAACTGATTATTATTTAAAAAGACACATATATTGTGATGTATTTATCCAGGACCACTTGGGAAAAGTTAAACAGGAAGTGGTCTGATATCCTCAGCTACTTGCAAAGAAGAGTTGACTACGAAACGGACCTCGGTGAGTGTTATATTCTGAAATACCAAGATGGGGAACTAATACTCGATGATACAGGAGCTGATGGAAGTAACGTTTTCTGTATTAGTTGTGATGAAGCTGAGAGATTTTCACCAAAAATGTACGACATTGATAATCATTTACTATTTTTAGAAACTTAATTACCGGCTATTCGTATCATGGGGAATAGTATCGCTAATCATTTAAATTCATCAATGGTAAAATTAGACTTTCAAGATTTTGTCCAATTTGATAAAGATTCTTTATTTTGGAACATTTACAAACATTTTACGAAAACTGTTTGTGTATATTTGGTGACAAAAGAATACACAGAAAGTTTAGGGATGCATGGTGTCATTTCCAGACTGACACAATGTCAAATGTATAGAGCTGTGCTTACCATGGTATTTGATCTAAAAAAATGTTTTGCATGACCAGCTATTTTGATGTAATGTAACCAAGAAACAGTGAATAACAAAACCTTTCCTTATTGAACTCTGGAAAATGCTAAGAGTGTAAACTAGATATTGTGAAATATTTTAGGTAATTACCTGTTTCGAATTTTTCTCTGTGAATATACTTGTAAATAGCATTTCAGAAAAATAAAATATGCATTTGTAAACTTAAAGGAACAAAGATGTGTGCTTTTGTTGTGTTTTTCCATGGTGAATTTTTTACTCAGTTATTCTGATTAGAATTTGATATTTAAATCCATAACTTTATACCTTAATGCAATTCTGTTTAATTATTGTAAAAAATATTACTACTCTGAAATTAATGTCAGGAACAGGAAAAAAAAGTGGTGAAAACTGATATCATGTAATTGATTATTTTAGAAATTGTCTAATGCTACCTATTGACATTGTTTGAGTTATCTGAAAACATTTCGTTCACGTAATCAAAAATCCAAAACTGTTAGAATTTTGTGTTTTACAGAGGAGATAATTTAACCCAAAAATGTGCCTTAAACTCTTAAAGTTTGGTATAGAAAAAATGTTTGTACTCTCCAGATAACACAAATAGAAATTTTACCTTTTCCCACAGAAAGTAAGATAAAAACACACCAACAGTATATCCAGCAGCATGTGAAAATATGTCGTTCAGTTATCTGCACAAAAGATTCATTTTGAAGGAACGTCAGGATAAGTAAGTTGGGTAAGATAGTTGGGTAAGGTATACAGTACTATAATGAAAAACAATCGAGTTAAGTGACTTTGGACCTAAGGTCATCCACTGCAGCTGCTGTATTGTGTTGTGCTGTTTTGTGTCCGGAATGTAAAAATAATGGGTGAGCCACAAAATTCTTTGAAAGTTCCTTTGTGAAAAGTTCTAATTGTTTAGAATTTTGTAACAGAAAGTTAACATAAAATATAAGATCAGAGCTAATAATAAGTAAAATAATAATAATAATAATTAACTATTTATTTGTGGTGTCATGTGAAAAAGTTCCCAGTAGATAATAAGCCTTAAACACTACAAGAACTGCCTGATCCATCAGTTGGATCAATGAAGTAGTGTTTGGTGGGAAAAACATAAGACGGATTACCTGGCGCATTATCTAGAATTAATAAAATTTTAAATTCTACATTTTCTTTCACACAATAGCTTTCCATTCCACTCGCATTACAGTTGATTAAGGCATCCCCAAACAATTTTTGAGTGATCCACGGCTTCTTATATCTCCGCTAATGAACTGGAAGAAGAAGAGTATGCTCCCTAATGTTTTGAAGGCTATGGATTCTCACTGTGCCATATCACAAATGGTTTCAATTTATATCCAGCAACATTACCGGATAACAGAATCGTAACACGGTCTTTAAGAGCTTTGAAACCAGGCATAGATTTTATCTTTTTGTGGATGAATTGTCTGCTCAGGCAATTTTTTCTGAAACAAGCAGCTCTGATCCACATTAAATATTTGCTGTGGCAAATTATTTTCCTCCGCAATAATTTTATCCAATTTCTCCACAAACTTCTTGGCAGCCTTCTCATCAGAACCTGCAGATTCACCATACATTTTCACATTATGCAGTGCAAAACGCCGCTTGAATCTCATGAATCAACCAGAAGAAGAAGCGTCGAATTCGTAGTCGTAATCGGGTCCTGCTTTCTCCTTCAACATGTTGAAGAGACTTATTGCTAAGAGGTATGCGCTTTTGGTTCAGGTCCTCTATGCATGATGCAAGTAGCTTTTCTAATCACCGACAGGACCTTCTCGTTGCTTCGTCACTGTCGTTGAACTTGCAACTTCGTTTCAAGATCAATTGCTCGCCTCTTTTTTGTGATTCTTCACTAGGTTTTTTAATTGAGCGTGTAGGGACCACGTTGCACAAAATATCGCGAAATATTTACCGATAAATACACAAATAACGTATTTTTAAAATACAAAATCAAACAGAGTAACTGTTGAAGCCACGTGCCGACTGCTGAGGGAGGTTGCCACTGCATTGTTGCTGAATAAAAACTTTTTTACTTTACGCTCGCTTGCGTCTTGTTTGAAAGTATAGTTGAAAATATTATTTATTCCATTATGGAATCACGGACATATCTTCGAACGGACGTAAGTCGAGGGATGACTATATATACTGAGATGAAACCTTGCCCAACAAAGAGCATTTGACTACTTCATTAATTATTTCTCTGCCTCTTAGGGAAAAAAAAAATATTCCTCGAGCTTGCATCTCTCGTCACATGTTTACAGCAATAGTGTTTTGATCCTTAGAAATGTAGAACGTGTTTGTAAAGAAATCTTCCTCCATACCTGAACTGAAATCGCATTGTTAAGAGCAGTGAGCTATAAGCAAACTGGTTAACACGCTTTCGGAATCTGCCATATGAACATTTGCTAATGGATTTGTAAATCGTTTATTCTCCCTCGTACACTCACGAAGAAAGTTTTCGTCTCACTTTGAAGGCATAACTCACAATGAAAGTGGAAAGCGTTGTCGAACAGCGTGCCACACATCGATTACAAATAATAAAACAAATGGCAAGGCGTTTCTTTTCTAAGTTTTATCGCTTGTTAAGAATGCATTGCGTTTAAGTTCTTGCTCTCTTTTATGATCATTTAGGGAGAACCGACGAATGAGTTCCCTTTCTCAAACTCTCTAACTCCCCATTTCACCTTCCCAGTTGCGTGCGTGGAGTTTGGAAGTGTGGCGTATGGCTGCGACATTAGCAACTTGGACGCGAATTCCCTCTGGCTGACAGTGATTGATTACGGTTCCAAGCAGCCTCGATTTGATTTATTTATTTATGCTTTTATTTATTTATTTCTTTCTTTCTAATTTTTTGAGGAGTGGCTGATGCTTGACCCTGAAGTACCTCTGATAGATGGCATCGACCAGAAAACAGAAAGTCAGTAATGCTATCTCCGAAAATTACTGTTGGCTTTAAAGCGCGATAACTATATTTATATTTAGAAGCACGATATATACATACACATATTGGACTTTTATTTGTCAGGTTTCTAATTTCATTAGCTCTTACATTGCGTTCTTTTAAATCACTCGTAATTGTATCTACCTATATCTCGTACTTCAACTGGGTCTTATTTCTGCCTTCCATTTTCTTGCTTCAGACACTTGTCTAATCTTTCATCTTACACTGTTTAAGTACTAGCCGTAGCTGAATCTATGATTAATTCTGACACCAGTAGATAATAAGGCTCAGTTTGCTGTTTTGAGTAAAGTAATTGATTTATTTATTTAGTTAGGGCAAAGAAATTTTATTACGCAGTGTAAGACTATCCCTCTGCTCATTAGATTAGGGTTTCTGAATTATCTAACACTTTGCCGACTCACTGTACTAATGTTCTGTGTGTGTACAACCGTTTGTGGGTAGGATTCACATATAAAATATTCAAGATGCAACTTACATCTTAGATAAATATATTTTAACATGCTATAATTATCATAAAATTGTTTTTTTATATATCAACCCGAATATTTATTAATGAACACTATTTATTAATACAGTACTTCAAAAAATCTCATATTTTAATCACCTTCATAGTACAGTTGGGAAGAGGTCGTGATGAGAAAAACTTGGATTTGATTCAAATCCGTTTTAGGACGTAAGACTACTTGCGTTGTTCGGAGTTATGGCCGATGGCTGAAGCAACTATGGCTGTGTAACAAGTGTATTATGTTTGTTAATTGAGTATGTTTATCTGGCGGCTTGTCTAATTCGCAAATTTAGCGTGATGAAAAACCCGAGTTTGCGGGGGGGGGTGAGACTGCGACCGGCTAAACTCACCTTCAGCTAAATGTGTGCCTAAATAACAGTATAGCGAGAAGATCAAATAGACTGTCAGTTTTGCTAAGTTTCAATTTAATCTCTCTCTCTCTCTCTCTCTCTCTCTCTCTACCGCTCTCGCTCTCTAAGTACTCTTTGATATCTCTCATCCTGCCTAGGAAGAAGGAAGATCTTAATATTGCAGTATGAGTATTACGTTACATATTAGAAACTGCATTACACATGAGGATTTAAATGATATTTTCTGAAGAAAACTAGCAAAATCCTCATTGTTGGAATTAACGTAACTTTAATAAAACTGAGCAGCATTTGTCCAGCTAATCTACTGTACTTAGTATTGATAGATTTCTCTCGAAATGGAGAGTAATCAGACCATAAGTTCATCATGATGTGTACTGTAACTTTAGGACTGGATCTTTAAAGGATTGAGCTCACGTCAAGCGAGTGCCATATACACTGCTTGGAAAGAAGTCAACGGATACCCCCATGGGCAAGGAGCATCGTGCCATGTAACGAGTCACGTGTTTGTAGCCGGTATAAATTGGTGGAATATGATGCTCCAAAGTCAGTGTAACTCTGTCCGGGTGAAAAGGCTAAGAGAAGGGAACGAGCGGAGTTTGAAAGAGGCAATGTGATAGGTTTACATGTTGCAGGTCTATCTGTTCCGCAAACTGTTGAAAAATTGGGCCATCCTAGGTCAACAATCAGTGATATCATACCGAGCTGGAAGTGCAGGGAGTCAACTGCAAGTGCTGTCCGCAGTAAACGACTCACCACACTCACCGAACATGACCGTAGGATACTATGAAGGATAATGTGTAAAAACCGCTATTCGCCAGCCGACAGGTTGAATTGAGAGTTCTTGGCATCGACTGTAACACGAATCTGCACAAAAACATTCAGAACCGAGGCTCATAATATGGGCGTTCATGGTAGTACATGCAGCGTCGTCTTCAGTACTGCAAAGAGCGTTGTACAATGGGATGTGGAAGCTTGGAAAGCTGTGTAAGGGAGATGGATGGATGTGGTGTGGCGGATGCCCGGTGAAATTATGAAATTTGGAGGTAGCGATGTGATAGCATGGTCCTGTTTTTCCTGGTTTGACCTCGAACCTTTGTTTGTGTAACCACGAACATTGAACTCCGACAGATATCTGAACATTCTGGACATGCAATGCTTCCTAGTTTGTGGCATTTCTACGGGACTGACCATTGCCTCTCTTTCAGTAAGACAATGCACCTTGTCATAAGGCTGCTACTACTGTAACTGCGTAGTTTTTGGACATGAAGGCCATCACACTTGAGTGGCTTCGGCAGAGCCCTGATCTCAACCCTATTGAACATCTGTGGAATGAACTGAAACGTCGGGTGAGGTCAAAAGACGTCCTCCCCACAACGGTCCAAGACCTCATTAACATACCTACAGTAAGAACAGTCCAAAATTCCCATTGATTGCTATCGTACGCTTGTGGAAAGCATATCCCGTAGGATTGCTGCAGTGTTATAAGATGTAGGGCATCCTTTCGCAGCGAAAGGAGGTACTACATCTTATTAAGGTGGGCGCCATTGCTGTTTGTTCCTCACGATATGGTATCCGTTGACTTCTTTCCAAGCAGTGTATCTACCGATGTATGATTTCACTGACTTTTATTATTATTATTATTTTCTGGAACGAGCACACTTCAACTCCAGTTGCAACTGGCTAACTCATCTTCAGTTGAAGTTAGTTATTCACATTATCAGAAGCAAATGGTCACTCTTGTGCCTAATAGGGTTTTAGAAGCAAAGCCTTCTGCTAGAAGTTCTAGGATCGCAGATACCCTTTCCGCAGTAGAGTGGCCGGAAAATACACGAAAGTTATCAGCCATGAGGACCATGTCTCGTTCCTTAATTACATTGTCATATTACTAAATAACGTAAACCTCTTTTACTGAAGCGACGAGCTATCACTAGTTCAAATTCAGCAAAAATATGAAGGATATTTTCTGGTTATGATCTTGTCGTTTGACACAGAGTTGGCTGAATTAATGTCTCGGAGTAGAAAAAACTGATTCTTTATCCAAAAAAAAAAAATACTGGAGGCATAGTACTGAAGGCATAATACTATGCCTCCAGTGTTGGCATAGTAATAGCCACAAAGTCGTCTTTCTAACAACACAATGTGTGGCGTTCTTTCGAATGAGATAAAGAAATGTGTAAGTTGTAAAAATGATTAAAATTTCCACTCAGCTGGTGTGAATTCCTTCATTATCAGTTCATTGTAGTGTGTCATTCGGGTTAACTAAGCAGTTATTGCACGTTCTAAAAAGGATCACCTTAAAAAATTGAAATATATTTTGAAAAGCACACATTTGAAATATATTTGTGGACGGTGCATTGGGATTACTGCTGCATTCTATCTTTTCTCGTCACAGAAAAGCTCGAAGCAGTTTGTTTATGGTTTAGATCAGCGTTTCCCACATGGTGGGTCACGACCCTGCACCGGGTAACTAAAGCTAAATGCCAGTCGCCTAAAACAACTCTCGAAAACCTAGGTGTTTTTTGGGTTTTCTTTTTTTCACGAAACTCTAAAATACAAGTAAACAGCGTTTAATTAGGACTAATGAATAAATAATTTAATTAATAGAGACGAAAAACGCGCTCTGTCCGCGTCGCCATTTCACAGTCTCTTTGTTCGCGGTAAAGTAGCTCAACTAATGGTGAGGCTGCACAGCGGCAACCGCGCCACCTGCCGAATCGTTTGGTGGTCTGGCGTTTGTTTTACTCGCCTGCCACGTACTCACTCTGCTCGTTCAGTTTGAGTTAAGCATCGAGAGAGAGCGTATTTTTTTGTATTTACTGATTACGTGTACCTTGTCCGGTGGGTTCGGATGAACAACCGCAATTATTATAATTGTTTCTAAATAATTTATTTCATTCTTTCTTCATCTCGCTTGCTATCCATCGTTAAATGGGTAAATGCAGTGGCGTAGCTAGAGGGGGGGAGGGGGTTCTCCCCGGGCGGCACTTTGAACCTTTTGGAACTTTTACAGTTAATTATGAAATACAGTCTCGAGAACTCAGTTCCAAACATTGTAATACTGCTGCGTATTTTCCTCACGATTGCTGTAAGTGTTACTAGTTGTGAGAGGAGTTTTTCTAAATAAAACTGATTAACAATTACCTACATTACTATGAAATAGACTTCGCCAATGTCATCGACGATTCTGCTAACAGAAAAGCAAGAAATATAACATTTTAGAATGTTCAAATAAAGTTTTACTTCAAAAATAAACATAGCGTTTTAATTTATTTTCCTATACGTCGTTTTGACTTTTTGTAGTATTTTTGGTGTGTATTGAGAGAGGCGGCAAATTCAGGGACCGCTCCGGGTGGCAATAGCTCTAGCTACACCACTGGATAAATGGGTAATAAAACAACAAACGAACAATATGCCGGTTAGCAACTCTTCGATTAGCACCAATGAACAATCGAGTGACGTGCAGCCGGGCACGAGTTCTGAGAACAGCATTAACAAACGGATGTGTTTTCTACTACTCGTACAAAAAAGAAGATGTACTAGACCCGACAGTATTCTGAGGATTACATACAATTCGGTTTCATCAAGGGTGCTGATGACAAACCATTATGTGTTATTTGTTGTGCGGCACTTTCAAACGAGTCCATGAGACCTTCAAAGTTGAAGCGATATTTGGAATTGAAATATCCGAACTACAGTAATAAGCCAATAGAGTTCTTTATAAATAAAAAGAGAGAACTAATAGCTACCAAGAAGACTATGTCTTCGAATTTTTCTCAGGGAGCTCAGTCTGAAAATCTTGTAAAGGCTTCTTATGAAATATCAAAATTAATTGGCTGAAACCGGTTATCCTCACACAGTTGCCGAGAAATTAATAGTTCCAACAATGAAAATGTTAGCATCTCGAATATGTGATAAAAAACAAGAGAGCCAAGTAAATATGCTGACGCTATGCAATAACACAGTGAAGCGTAGAATCATGGAGATGGCAAATAATATCGAAGAAACTATCGTAGGTCACTTAAAAAGTGCAATTTTTTTCCTTGCAAGTCGATGAAAATACAGACATATCGGACGATGCCAATTTAATGTGTTTTGTGAGATACGATTGTGACAATACAACTCACACAGAATTTTTTTTTGTAAACCTCTAATAACAAGAACAGCTGAAGAAATTTTTAAATTGATTGCAAATTACATGAATAAAAAGGGAATTGAATAGAAGAAATGTGTGGGACTGAGTAGCGATGTAGTCCGCGCAATGGCAGGCCTGCGTACTGAACTATTTCCGAAGATCAAAGCAGTAGCACCAGAATGTGTGTATGGGTACATTGTAGCATTCACAGAGAAGCATTGGCCGTCAAAAGAATGCCATTGCTTTTAAATGTAACTATGCAAGAGTGTGTACAATTTATAAACTTTATAAAATGTCGTCTATTGAATTCAAGAATATTCTCTGCGTTGTGCAAAGAAATGGGGGAGTGAACATGAACATCTTCTTTTACACTGCGAGGTGCGATGGCTGTCAAGAGGGAATGTTTTAAGAAGACTTATTGAAATGAAGGATGAAGTTTTAATGTTCTTAGACCAACATCCCCCAACGGCTAGGAATGTAATATTTGAATTCAAAGACAGTTTTCATGATGTCAATTGATTAATCGAGGTTGCCTACTTTTGTGACATTTTTGATTTTTCGAATAATTTAAATCTGACATTACTAGGTAGCAATGTAACTGCATTTAAAGTGCAAGAGAAGGTGGAAACTGCAACAAAAAAACTCAATTTGTGGTCCCGTCGAGTGGAAGCAGGGAATTACAAATCTTTTACAAAGCTAGCAGAATTACAAAAAGAGTATAATATGAGTTCTACGCCGAATGAGATTTCAGTTGTTATCAAGGAACATATGCTAGAACTGCAGGCAAGTCTGAAGGAATATTTCCCCCCAATCAACAGCAACAAAACATGGATAAGGAACCCCTTTTACAGTAAACGCAGAATCTGAGACGGAATTGCCGGATTCAGATATTGAATCTATAATTGAACTGTCATGTGATACGGCACTCAAAGAAATCTTCAACACAATACCACTGATGGATTTTTGGCTGTCTTGCCGTCAGGAGTACCCACTTTTAGCAGAAAAAGCGGAAAAATTTCTAATGCCTTTTGTCACAACCTATAAGTGTGAAACAGGCTTTTCAACTGGTTTTTCTAAAAAATAAATATAGAAACCGATTGGAAGTCGAACCGGATTTAAGAATAAAGTTATCATCTTTTCCTCCAAACCTGAAGTTTCTAGTTTCTCAGTTCCTGAAGTTTCTAGTTTCTCAGTTCCTGAAGTTTCTCATTGAAATTACTTGGCTTTAATTTAATTTCTTTATATTTTTGTAAGAGTAAATGCAAACTCTATGAACATTCAAATCTGTTTTATTTTACCTATTGGCCATAGAAATTTTAGTGGGTCACGAAGATGAAGTATTAAAATAACCGGGCTGCAGAAAAAAAAAAGTTTGGGAAACCCTAGTTTAGACGGTTGATTACAACACAATTTCTGCTGACTTTTATATGACACTTTTTTTAAGTAATTTGGGTGCGCTGATTTCAAATATCAAACTCATTTTTCTCTATCACGTCAGATTTTTCCTCTATGATATTTTCTTTTTGCTAATTTGTAACTTTTTGATAGTTTTAAGGAGGCAGTACTATTTAGAGGATCAAAAAAATCGATTTTTTAATATTATTTTCTGAAAGTATGTACTTTTAAAAATCTAACTTTTTATCAAGAAATTCGAAAAATTCCCGACGATATAGTCTATTATTCAAAGCGGTGCGCAGATCAGAATCGGAGCGCTCACCGCTCTCGCTTGTTAGTAAACGAATAAATGCGTAAGAACCTGCAATGGCACGTACTGGCTCTTTGAATGCGAGAGAGGCCGATAATTATATACATAACTTAGTTAACATTATTGTTAACTACTTAACAATATTCATTAAAAATTACAAGGATATTTATAAAAAAATAACAATTTTACTTACACATGAGTTTCAGGGAATAAATTTTTGTTTGTAGCAATTTCTGTACACTTTATATAAAGTACACTTTCTTAACGAAATCAGTGATATTTGTCCTTTGACTGGGAACAGTAAAGCTGCCACAAATGTAGCAGAAGGGATCTACACTATTGACACATTTTCGAGTAGTAGACATGATGTATTTTCTTCACTGCCGACTAAGATGCAATTAACAAGACAAAAAAAAAAAAACCAGAGACTTTATTGAAACGTTATAAGCGCTCATCATACTTTCACGATCGATTAACGATTGACTGATTTCGATCGTTCTTTGTCCGCTATGACGCACATAGCATTCATTTGTTTTAGGCAGTTGTCATCGTCTACTTTTCATCACCTAAATGTATTAGGTCGGTTATCGGCCTCTCTCGCATTCAAAGCGCAGTACGTGCCGTTGCAGGTTCTTACGCATTTATTCGTTTACTAACAAGCGAGAGCGGTGAGCGCTCCGATTCTGATCTGCGCACCGCTTTGAATAATAGGCTATATCTTCGGGAAATTTTTGAATTTCTTGATAAAAAGTTAGGAACAGATTTTTAAAGAACATACTTTCAGAAAATAATATTAAAAAATCGATTTTTTTGATCCTCTAAATAGTACTGCCTTCTTAAAACTATCAAAAACTTACAAATTAGCAAAAAGAAAATGCCATAGAGGAAAAACCTGACGTGATAGAGAAAAATGGATTTAATATTTGAAATCAGCACACTCAAGTTAGTAAAAAACAAGTGTCAGATCATAATCAGCAGAAATTTTTTTTTTTTTTTTTTGGCCAGTGTTATTTATACTCCAAAACAACTTTGGAGACGTTGAATATACTGAATATACTTTCAGGCCGAAGTTTAAAAAAATCACTGTATATGTTCTCTAGCTAGTTTGCAGTTATTATTGGGATGAAAAATCTGATATTCTTCCGAAAGACAAAACCTTCTTACCTCTGCTAATTCACTTTCAGTTGAAAAATTCTTATAAAATCTTTTCTCTTATGGATCAAACATTAATTTTTCCGATCATAAGCGAGCTTCGTTATGAAGTTACGTTCGTACACGCGTACGCACGCACGCACGCACACACAAGAAAAACTCGAAAAAGAAATAAAACTGCGCTTTACGAGATGCATTGGGGAAAGGGTCTACTAGCGCGGACTGTTCTGTCTTCGGAGGAATATTTATGGTCTAGCGTGATAAAGAATCTCATCCAGTGTCACATACAAATTTAGACATTAGAAGAAACATTACTTGGCTCATCCAGAAGATAAATCTTTCTCCCTATTTATGATTTTATTATTCTCAGTCTTTGAGACACTTAAAGACTGATTGCAGTAATAAAGTAATTAGCCACCTAATTGCCATATTATTTTCTTTTGCATTGAAATAACTTCTAAGGAATTTTAGTGCTTTTCAGTATTTTGCCATTCTACAAATGACCCAAGATTGCAAGGATAAAGATTTTAGCATATAATAAAATAGTATGTAGGAGTTTTGATTTTTATATTGTAATAAATTTGATATTCCATGATATAATAAAACTGCATTGTCTACAGATATAACTGCATTGTCTACAGATACAAATCCACAAGCAGATTCTTCCTAAGCTTCGTGTATATTCATTTGCTGTATAATTGCTTTTATGATGATTCGATATCCGTCACATATAAAACTATACTTTATCTGAGTAGTATTATTTATTTATTTATAATTTAATTATTCACTACTCCATTATGAAGATAATATGCAGGTCAACTAGGATTTCCGTCATTTGCCTGACTGGGAAGTCAGACTGTAATTTTAAATATTTCAATAATTAAAATGGGCTGCATATTTTATTAAAATATAATAATAAAAATACAGTCTAACAGACATCAAAGCCAAATCAAGGCAAATTCTATGCCGAAAGTTTATTCCCATAAACTCTCTGGTAACATTTTTGGCTATACGAGTATAATGATGAAGGGTATCAAAATCCTCATTATATGTAAGTCACTTTTCAGTTATAACGTAATTTCTTTATAAGAATATATGATGTTTCCGATTTTAAAAAAATCAGATAAATCAGATAAAGTTTTTCAGATGTGCAAAATTAATATTGCTGTTCTATTAAAAATTCAGATAAATCAGATAAAGTTTTTCAGATGTGCAAAATTAATATTGCTGTTCTATTAAAAAATCAAGCAAAATAGTCTTAGGAGAAAGATAAGATTTAAAGTGGTGTGATTGTGCTGCCATCTAGTATCTAGTGATGTATACATTTAATAGTTACAACTATATTCCTGATCCTAGTGTAGTGATCGTCAAATGATAAACCGCGGTTCACCTTCGGATCCACACTTCAGGCACCCCCACGGAGTCACATTTTCTTCATTATGTCAAACATTATGTGAAAATGTTACATTTTGTAGCATTTTGACATGTTACATTTTAAAAACTTCAAATGTATACATACATAGCTCATGGCAAAAACATGATGTTAAAAAAAGAGAAACATGATGTCATTATATATATAAATAGGGTTGAGGTATTTAAAATATTTTAAGTTAAAAACTTTAAAGAAAAACATAGATGTAATCCAAGGAGTTAAAAAAATAAAATAAAAGTCTTAATATGTTATAATAAAAAAGTATATATAACATTATAAATTCAGATCTAAATTTGTAATCTAGGTCACAGCTTCGGGAGCCGCTTGTAAAAAGTCATTCCAGTCATTCTGATGAGCACGAAAGGTGCATTCTTTTACAATATGTTGCATAGTCTGTCGTGGAGCACCACAGTCACATATTGGAGATGATTGTCTGTTCCATTTGTCTCCACGTAGGCCATGCTTTGTCTGAATCCTATTTAGTATTGTCCAGATTTTGCGAGGTGG
Source organism: Typopeltis vanoorti (assembly GCF_054136105.1). Lineage (NCBI taxonomy): Eukaryota > Metazoa > Arthropoda > Arachnida > Uropygi > Thelyphonidae > Typopeltis > Typopeltis vanoorti. Next base: position 96,380,292 of record NC_143550.1, on the reverse strand, counting down.
ATTCAATCCTGGTATGATTTAATCGCCTTTAAAAGATATTATGCAAATGTTCATTCGTGTTTTCCTTCCATATTTTCTCCCATTTTGATAAAGGATTAAAGTTATTTAGGACTAGTTCTTCTGCTGCACATAGTGATGGATGGCAAGATTTCAATCTGCTGACGTTAAGAGTTGGGAGATCCTGATGAATAGGTAGATTTGGATTACTAGAAATTTTTTTGAAATTCACGGACTAGAGAATTCAATCTACGTAATTCTGTAGGAATAATGCCTGCTAAAAGAGGTAACCAATAAGTTGGAGTTGATCTAATAGAGCCTGTAATTAGTCTTAAGGTATTATTCAATTGAGAATCGATAATCCTTGTGTGAGGGCTATTTAGCCACAGGAGCACAGTATTCAGAACTAGAGAATACCAGAGCAAGGGCTGTGTCCGAAGGGTAGAGGCTCTTGAACCCCAAGTAGTGCCACAGAGTCTCTGTAGGATATTATTACGTGTCCTTAGTTTGTATACCAATTTTGAAAGATGTTGCCTGAAAGTGATAGAGCGGTCAAGTATGACTCCCAAGTACTTAGGGAATTTATTATATGGAAGTATAGTGTTATTCAATTCAATTTTTAGTTCCACATTTTCCAGGTTATTATTTAGAGGAAAACAAGATATTACTTTTTTGTTCCTATTTAAACAAAGTCTCTATCTTTTAAAATATTCATCCAGTATAGTTAAATCAGCTTTTAGAATTTCTTCTATAAGACTTATTCACTTATGCTGTATGGTTATTGCTATATCATCAGCATAACAAAATATCCTTCATGTAGTGACGGGAAGATCAGATATATACAAATTGAACAATAAGGGAGATAAAACAGATCCCTGTGGCAATCCATTATTTAACTTCCTTTAAATGCTAGTGTTATTATCTATGGTCACTATAAATCTTCTATCTCTTATCATATTGTTAATGATATGGACTATTGTTTTACATGGGATGATTTTATATAATTTATATAGAAGGCCTTGTGTCCACACGGTATCGAATGCTGCTGATAAATCAATAAATACTGTAGATGTTTTTAAACATTTTTTGAAAACCAGATTCTATATGATTTACTAAAGAGAGAACTTGGTCACAACATCTACAATTTGGTCTGAAGCCAACTTGTTCTATTGGTAGAGATTTAAAAATTGTAGAGGTTATTCTGTTATAAATAAATCTTTCAAAGAGTTTATAACAACTGAGGAGAGTAATAGGTTGGTAACTTTCCGGTTTATGGCTAGGCTTACCAGGCTTTAAAACAGAAAGTATTTTTGCTTTTTTAAAGGTAGATGGAAGTTTACCGGTTGTAAGTATATTAGTATAGAACTTAGTTTTAACTTAGTTAAAACTTCAAATGTAGTTTAAGTAAGCAAAAACCTAATAGCGAAAGTACCTTTTTATTGATGAAATTCCACTCGTGCTCTAAGAATAAACATCACGTCTACGTAAGATCGGTGGGAAAAATTGTGTTTAGGTGTTGATATGCACAATGCATATCAACACCAATTTAGAATTGATACTGCGAAAAATAAGTTTCCATTTATAACCACAATACGTTTTCAGAGCTTACTATGTGTATGACTTACGATTTTGGAAGAAATACTATTGGGTGGGAAGGCGTTATTTTCTCATTAATTGATGCTTAAATTTTCAGCATATCTGAAATATTGCTGAAATTATTCATGATAATTCATGAAATTAAGTTTATCAATTAAATTTAAATAATAAAATTAAATATGTGCTAAACATTGTCCTGATTCGTTCATTCATTTCGTCTATGAAGAGATTCGGACCTCAGAGAAATTTGTTCCACCTCCCATTTTTTTTTTTTTTTATTTAGATTTTTTTTTTAGATTTTATTTAGATTTTTTATTAAGACCCCATCTAGACTACTGTGCTCAGATTTGGTCACCTAGGTTTCTTCTTGATGGGGAGGAGGTGGAGAGGATCCAGAGGCGAGTGACCAAGATGATAGCAGGTCTGTGGAATGAACCGTATGAGAACAGGTTGAGGATTTGTGGGTTGCAAAAATTGGTTGATAGGCGGAGGAGGGGAGATATGATTGAGACATTCAAATTACTGAAGGGTTTCTATAAAATTAATTCAGAAGATATTTTTGAGAACAGGGCTGGTTGTGGGAGGACTAGGGGACATCCATGGAAACTGGGCAAAAGTGTGGTTAGTAAAGGTGTTAGAGCTGGGTTCTTTACTTTTAGAGTAGTGAATGAGTGGAATGCGCTCCCTGAGTCTGTGGTGGATGCTGTGACAGTGAATGAGTTTAAAGCGAGGTATGATAGATACTGTATGAATGTCAAATAGTTGTGATGAATATGATTTGGGGCCTCCCTCGATGAGTCTAATGACTCCCTGGAGTTGCCCGTAATAATAGTAATAGTAATAGTAATTTGTTTTGTCTTTATATGAATCGCCAGAAAACTGATTGACGCCTATTTCTCTAGAATGAGGATTTGAAAAAAAAAAAAGAATTTTTTTTTTTTACTCTAGAATTAGTTTCTTAATTCTAATGTTTTATGTGAGTCAAAAATTTTTTATCGTCCATACCAGAACCGAAAAAAAAATTGATAAGCATCAAGTTTGCTCTTCCAAGTGTCAAATGACAAATACTTGTGCTTAACGAGATATTGTAAATTCAGTAACTGGGGAAAAGTTTTTAAATTTTGCATTAAATGGACATGGATGTACTTTAATATTGGAATTATTTAAGAGCTTACCTTAATATATATACTACTTTCCTCTGCAGCTGCCCAAATTCAGGAGTTGATTCTTTTATTGGTTGGTGTTAAACAGAATTCGATAAGGTCATTTCATAATTCCGTCACTACTCACTACATCTTTGCCTTATTGTGCACCCATCATGTGAAAACTAGACTGCGAAAGTCTAGTTTTCGCAAGTGGTCTCGATAGGGGCGCGCCAGTAGTGTCCGGCGCCTGTGTGCAAAACTTTAGTTGGCGCCCCTATCCTCCCCCTAATAAAAAAAAAAACTTTTTTTAAAAGTATTTCCTCCTCTTTGGCGCCTTTACTATCCTGGCGCCTGTGTGCGTCGCACATTGCACACTGTGTCAGCGTGCCCCTGGGTCTCGAGTAAACAGTAGTCATTGCGTGATTTAGAGTTGACTGAGTTTACCCACGTGCTTTATAATACTTTTATAACCGTAAATACTTTTATCTACGGTTTTTTAACGGCATCTCATATTTGTATTTTTCTACAGTTTTTATAACAGCACTTCTTTTCTTTTGTAATGGCAAGAAGGAATACCAACAACGATTTTCTGATTGCACGGTTCTTAATCGCTAAGTTTTTTTTTTTTTAATCGATCATTTAGATCTTGTTTTAGATTTATTTTAGATAGATTTAGATTATATCTTGATACAACGTTAATCGCCTAGTTCACAATAAAGTACTTCAATTATTACAACGCAGTTTTGGAACATATACTCGGAATGTCTTTAAGTTGTTAAAATGATTGTTTCTTTACTCAGCCAGAGTAAAGAGCATTCTTGTGGGAATTTTTACCCACGAAAGATTGTAACAGTACATTATTACAGCGATGGTGTCCTAAGGTGTTTTTTTTTTTTTTTTTTTGACCTAATCCGTATACTCTACCCTAGAGACTAAACATGGAACTATCTCCAGCCAATTAAACGTCCAATAAGGTGGAATGAAATTTATCTCCCCTAAAAATGTTCACAAACTTCCACGCCCCCCCTCCCCCCCGTGGGATTCGAACGTGTAGCGTGTTGGCTGGAGAGCAAATACGCTAATCACTCGACCGACCAGGTAGGAATTATGAGACGTGAGTGAACTTTCTCGTTAGCTGCCGCAAATCTTGATATGCAGGTATGCAGTACTTTATTCACAGATGAACCAACGCTTACGCGATGGTTCATCTGTGAATAAATGGATTGACTAAATGGACTGAAGACTAATATCTTAGTAAGCATTATTGCTGGTGAAAATTCTCGTACAACTTGAAACGAAATTCCAGTGTCCGATCATACACAATAGCGATGAATAAATAGAAAGCGAAAAATATCCTTCCAACATCCAATGTCTTTTATGATGAGGGCTGAGGCTATCAGATTGTTATAATAATGGTTATTCAGCAATTTAACGCAATGAGGCGAATATATATTTTTTTATGTGTCCGCCAGTTTTGTATTTTTAGAAGGGAATAGAGTCATTTAGCCTAGTGGTTTTACGCTTCGCAACCATATGCCTGGGGAATGAGTGTCCTGGGTTCGATTCTCGTTGCCGACGTGAGGAGCTTAAGGATCTTTCTCAGACATAGCCAAGTTAGCCAGTCTTGGGTGTGGTCAGCAAGGCTTTTCTCCTCAGTTTATCTGGGGGTTTTCCTCCCTCAAGCCGGCAAACCGGCCCCGTGAACACACGGATTACAGTCATATGATATAGTACGGCAAGGAAGGCAACGGGAAACCACCTTGCTCATAATCATTTCCCTAGTATGGTAGCAGATAGCTACCTCCACCAGCCGTATGACTGAGGGAAGAGAACAGAATAGAGCCATTCATTCTTAGTGGAAACTGCTGAAGCGTATCAACAAGCACCTCGAATATAGATAAATATTTTATTTAAAGCTTTGCTTAGAAATAAAGTCCTGGAGTAGGTTAAAATGGGTCTGGTAAAAATTCCGTATAACTGCTGTTTATGCTTCTTATAATACTAGAGTTTTGCTTTTCTGGTACTAATCCGTAGCAATTTGCATATTGAGTAATCCTGCAGTATTTGAAAAACACCGTTGGATTGTCCAATCCTACAGCTTTTCATTTGTAAGTTATGTGAATTTAACCGTTATAGTTTTAAGTACAGGTTTTAACACTTTCATCTAAAATTTTTCGGAAAGTAGAAGATTATTTCCATATTGTAAAAGAGGTACTTATTTCAGTTGTTGGTATTTCTCAAATTACTCAAAGTATTCCCGAAAAAGTCTAGAATTTCATTTTTTTTGAACACTTGCAAAGTAAAAAAAAAAGAACATTTCACTTCTCTTTAAGCTCGTTGAATATATAAAATCTGCTACCTTCTACTTTTGGAATATTAGATCAGACGTTAAGATGCGAATAGGTTATATTCCTATTACTAGATGGCAGCACCACGGTAGTACATTTCTCTGTTACTAGAAGGCATATCCTAATTTAAGTCAAGGATGCACTCCAGTAAACCAAGTTGTTGAATTATTGATACTGTTATCTCTTATTCTGAAGCCATTGTCACGTAATGTAATTTGAAATAGGCGAAATGTTATTTTTGTGAGTTCATGAACAAAATGATTCATTGATTTGGCATTATGAATTAGAGAAATTAAAAGAAATTTCACCATTCTTTCTACAGTGTTCTTGGCCTCTCCTACTTCATGTGCTCTCCATCTATTTAACAAATTTTTCTCAATTGGAAAAAAAAGTCCCTAAATGAACAGCGTATAAATAGTTACTAACGTATACTATGTATAAAATGTAGCGAAGCTGAACATATTCCTTTCCGTTCTGATATATTCCGTTCTTAAACCAACAGATTTAACTAATTCAAATGTCTATATGTATAAAAAGGCGAGACTAATGTTACAGTACTGTGCTGTGATATAGCGTGACAATTTCTTCACATTATTACGAAACAAGCACCACCTGTTTGCTGTGTCATTTATACTTTAAAATCATTTACTCTAAAAGTTTTGCAAATAACGCTGCACCAAATTTAAGAAGAAAGGACATGGAAAATATCTGCCTTAAAGAGAAACTCCGTGCAGCTATTCTCAGAAACAGTTGTATCGAAGAGCAAGGCTTCTCTATACCTGTTGGTGAATAGTATGTCACTGATATTATTATGTCTGCCTATCTGTTTATACTACTATGTGTGTGCTATTATTAGTTTATCATATAACGATAATTGTACTTACATAAAAGTTTTTAATACAATATTCAGGGGGAAATCAATAATTATTATGATTACATGTAGGATTTCAGTGTAGAGGAGGAGTATGCACATCATGTTAGATAATAATTCTAGCAGACTATATGAAAATTTCAGTTAATGATGAAAAATTGGAAGAAGAAGAAGAAAGGTTCACTAATTTTTATAGTGTGCAACACAAAGATGGCAGGTCTAAACATGATACTAAAGCGCATTACTAAAGCAACTGTTGCCCTTCAGCGGTTACAGTCACTTTGGAAGGACAATAAAATACAGTTACCTACAAGACTCATCGATATCTTTGTTAACTCTGTTATTATACGGACGAGAGTTGGGCATTGCTGAAGGAAGATAAGAAATGGCGTGGCTTTCGAAAGTGCTACAGAAGACTTCTGAAGATACTATAGACACGTAACAAATGACGAAGATATAAGGAAAATCCTCTCCATTGCCAGAACACAAGAAAATATCATCACTAAAATACGTCGAAAACAGTTAGTTCCGGTAGCTGCGACACCTAGCTGGATCTGATAGTTTACTAAAAATAGCACCAGAGGACTTGACTTCTGGTAAAAAAAAAAACAAAAAAAAACATTGGGTGCGACCTAGAATCACCTTGTATTAGAACATAGACTGATTATTACTGATTATTCGTCCTTCACCTAGTTAAGGAGATCCAAAGACAGAACATCTGGAGAGACTATGTCAGGACTGCCATCTTTATAGTGCACCCACGATCTACACAGACTATGTCGCACAGTACAAATGATATGTATCCCCTACTATCTATCTCACGTACTTGCTAAATTTTTATCATTTTTATCCTTGTCATAGATAACGGTGGAGTGAGCAATGAAATGCATGACGGACACAGTTTTATGTAATGTCCAGCCTATTTAAGGCGATTTATGAAATAATGTCTTCTTCCTATCTTTTGCAGATGTAGCATTTAACTCCTTGATCAGGAATATAAGTTGGCTGTTCAAGGAGTTAAATACCACATCTGTAAAAGAAAGTAACCAGTGCGCTGCGTGGATTCCAAATACATAAGGAGAGGAGACAATTGTAAGCAAAGAATATTCTGCGGTTTATATTCGGTAACGTATTTCCCATGCTGGATCGTCCATATTGAAGTAAGTAAAAGCAATCCCACCAGATTCTTCTTAACATAACCTTTTACTATCAAGAAATTTGTTTTTATGCTTATTCCTCCACGGCACGAAAAGTTGTAAGCCTATATCATATTAGTGATGTGAATGTGCTAAAATTTTGCTAATCCGAGAATCCTGCGATAGAGATCAAACATCGAACGGAAACGATGAAAATCGACTGGTATATCATGGGCCGAAATTCAGGAATTCATTACGGGATTCGTTGAAGCATAATGTTTTCTTTGCTGCTATTTATGGCTAAATAGACGCTATATAGCAGATAGTGTCTCCAAATTTGTTATCAACAATTTCTGCAATTGGTCCTTTATAATCTGTAATTCCAGATTGTAAGTGTAAGTTAGAAGAATACAACCAAATAATATTCCTATACATGGATTTTTATATAAGATTCTGAACAGTAGCTCAGGATTTAATCTTTGGGGGCGAGGGAGTTGAGTAGACGATTTGAGAATGCATACGACCTATGACCGAGCATCTGCAATGATCGCTAATTCATAAGTGGTATAGAAATAGAAGACACGACACAACATAAATAAAAAAATTAATTTTAATTAGGAAAGGATTTTTGGAAAATTTCTCCCCTTGGGGGGTTCCTCGTCCCCCTCTGGGTGCGCCACCGATGCTGAGTAATTTGAAAGCTTAAAAAAGCGAAATTCAATTATTGGAAATCCTAAATCACCTCGTTAACTGGAAGTTGGAAAATATATTTCTTGATTTATTCGTAGCGGTTGTTTAAAGAAAACTGCAATATATAAATGTAGTATTCTCTATCAATTATCTTGCTAAAGGTGATTATATATAAACGATATTAACATGCAGGATAAAGACTGTAGTTTTAACACTAAGGCTGTCTTTAAGACAGCTTGTAGTGAAGGACCTCCAAGCATAGTGAGATACCACTTCAGTTGTACCTCATTCAAAAAAAAAGTTTAGAAGATATTTACTAGTAATTTTTATTTTTGCTTTACCGGTATTTGTGATGAAGCACTGACTTTATCAAATATTTATAAGCTATTGAAGAAAATCATAATAGAGTCATGTCTCTCACAGTGTTCATACTACAACATCAAAATAACCCCCATACTCTCTTTGATGTCTGAGGGGTTTGTTATTCCTCTTATAATCCATCTTTTTTTATTTGCAAAAAAGGACCGAGGAATCAGGAAAAATAATAAAGGAGCCCTTTTAAAATCCTTGGTGGGACTGATAGAAAGCTGTACTGGTTTGCGTGTTTTGTAATTACAAGCACGCCCTCACCAACACCGAAAAATATGAAATAAATAGATTTTGGACATTGTCCACGATCCTGTTCGATCTGTTGAAAGTACTCCCATACTCTGTTTATCTAAAAAGATATCATCTTAAAGCTACAAACTGATATAACTCATATCCAAGACTACTGTTTCAAATAACCGGCCGATCAGCATGTCAGGAGTCGTTGTCAAGTCTCCGAGAAAGTAGTCAAGGGAAAAATACAGGAATGGATTGATGAAAATGAGATACTGTACGGGGGACAGAATGGTTTTGTAAAGGGTAGATCATGCCTCAGTAACTTGCTCAAGTTTTATAACACAGTGACGGCTGAACTGGATAAGGGTAATGGGTTTACAGTGATACTGCTGGACCTGGCTAAGGCATTTGACAGGATACCACATGGAATTCTAATCCGTAAACTACAACATATGGGAATGGATATAGGGTTGGTGAGATGGATTGGTGTTTTGCTGATGGAGAGATATCAGAGATTAGTTTATTCAGGAGTAGAGTCCAAAAGACGGCCTGTGACTAGTGGTGTGCCGCAGAGTTCTGTTCTTGGACCACTGCTGTTTAATTTGTTCATTAACGATATAGGGAAGGATCTAAGAGGAACAGTTCATTTATTCGCTGATGATGCAAAGTTGGGTAGGGCGATAGTGAATGCAGAAGATGTCAAAATCTTGCAGGACGACTTGGATAGATTGGAGTTCTGGGCTAAGGAGAATGGATGTCAATTTAATGTGACAAAATGTAAGGTTATGCTGGTTAAGTTGGGGTGAAAAGATTAGCAACAGTATACTACATTGGTGGAACTGTACTCCAGGAGATTGACGAGGCCAGGGACTTGGGAGTGTTGGTGGATAGGGAGATGAAGTTTAGGGGGCATATTGCAAAAGTGGCTAAATCAGCTCATCAACTCACTTGGTTCTTGAAAAATACTTTGACGAGCAGAGACAAGTAAGTTATTGTACCTCTGAACCGAGCCTTGATAAGACCTCATCTCAACTACTGTGGCCAGATTTGGTCACCTCGGTTCCTTCTTGATGGAGAGGAGGTGGAGAGGATCCAGAGGCGAGTGACTAAGATGACAGCTAAGATGATATGGTTCATTCCACAGACAGCAGGTCTATGGAATGAACCATATGAGAACAGGTTGAAGATGTGTGGGTTACAGAAACTAGTTGATAGGCGGAAAAGGGGAGATATGATTGAGACATTCAAATTGCTAAAGAGTTTCTATAGGATTAATTCAGAGGATATTTTTGAGATCAGGACTGGTGGTGGGAGAACTAGGGGACACCTATGGAAGCTGGGCAAGAGTGTGGTTAGCAGGGGTGTTAGAGCTGGGTTCTTTACTTTTAGAGTGGTAAATGAGTGGAATAATAACTGCCAGAGTCTGTTGTGGGTGCTATGACGGTGAGCGAGTTCAAGGCAGGGTATGATAGATACTGTGAGAATGTCGTATAGTTGTGTGGACATGATGTTTAGGGTCTCTCTCGATGAGTCTAAGGACTCCCTGGAGTCGCCGTATAATAATAATAATAATAATAATAATAACAGCACCAATTACGATTTTCCTAAATTCAGTTTTTCTGGGGGAAAAATAGAAATTTTGATATAACAAATTCAAAGTTACTCAGTTTGAATGGTATTGCACTCCATTTGTTCAAAAGGCTAGTTACAAAAATATGATTGCTTCATTGAAGTCCAAAGTCGATCAGCTGACGATCTGTTATAAGAAATGAAACAGAAAGTGAGTTAGCTGGTGTCATGCTAACGTAGATTATTTTTCTTCAAGAAACTTGGGTTTTTATCTCGGAAAACAGATAAATCGTCGGAAAGCCTATCTAGTTAATAGACATAATACAATGCTTCGCAGACAATTGCTCTGACGTAATTATTTGCAGAGTAACATTTCTGCTGCATGATATTTTTGCACCACAAATCACTAAATAAGCGCAGCTTGCACTTTTACGTAATGCCTAACATTATGTTTGTTTGCTGACTAATCATGATATTGTCTATGATTATTATGACTTATAATCAAGTTAAAACAACTAAAGCTAGGCTAAGTCAAATGACTGTCATCATTTGCTCTTCCTGCGACCTTCTATAATTTAGTAGTCAGGTTTGTATCTTCATCTACAGCAGTGAACGGTTCCCTTTCAAATGATTTTTATGAAACCTGTTTAACTTTTTAGAACAGCTACTACCGTTTTCAATCTTAGATAGTGTTAAATTTATATTTCGCTTTTCAGATAGTACTGCACTTTAATCTTACCTACACTGTTACTGCACCTGTTAAAGTAGCGTGATATGAATTGCATCGTTAGCGTATTATATATTCATGAGTCGTTATGTTGTGACCACTTAACTGTATCTATCCAAGTCTGTAAACAGACCAGCATTCACGGTATCCTGGTCTTAGAATAGTCCTCATGGACAATTCACGACCAGAATGTCGTGTGTGGGTCTACGAGTACTTCACTGTCCATCACTGGCTCCTCTCATCTTCTCATTGAACACAGTTTGACTGCTAATTCTTACCTGGGGATTGTTTCCAATCAAATATTGCACTATATCGTGACAATGAGCTCTGATGGATCTGAACTCTTCCATCATGACATTCGAACCATGAGACTTGAATCGTGCAAGCATGGTTCGAAAAGCATATCCAAGCATTCCATATTCTCCTCTGGCACCCTAATTCACCTTATTTGAATCCCATCAAACATTGGTGGGATCATGTGGAACGCAGAATCCCGAGTCGACAAAGTCCGGCTCGCTAATGATCTCCTGGACATTATTCTGTGTACTTCGTTCAGAATACCTCAAGTAATTTTATGTTATCTAGGGAACAGCATTAATTTTCGACTATCAAAGAAATGTGTACACTGCTCCAAGAGACTACATAAAACCTGCCCTCAACAAGCATTTAAAGTCACATTCATGAAAACTGCATTACTGTATCATTCATTGTTTACCTATTTAATAATACGAATAGCATTATTACTGGTAATGCTATTAATATTAGTCTGCATATTTTTTATACTTGGTCGTTATACATTAGAAAGCAATGCAGAAATGGGACGCACCTTCATGAAAACTCACCAATCGTACTTTTTATGCTTTTTCTATATCTTGGCGAGGTTTTAACACTCTTCTGGATAATATCTATGTCTGTCGTTTTATTTGCGTATAAAGTATAAAATGGACATACGTTTACTACACAACCGTTATGTCTTGAATTTAATGATTTTTTCTGGACATTAACACAGAATATGTTATGCGTATAAAGAAAATATCATAACCCTAATTGAAACATTTCATCTTGATAATGTCGAAAATGAATATGCATATACGAGTACGTCTTTGATGCGACTGTTTGGTAATTAATCTGTTGAGATAACTAACATTTAGCTTTGAATCTCACTGCTTTGAACAACATTATAGACCTTCTTGATTTCTGTATGGCTTGTTATTCAAGGCTCTATATTGGATTGATTATTAATATTGAAAACGTTCTCTCATTCGTTGCTTCAAAAGTGTGAATACAATTAGCATTCTACTACTGATGTTCAGAATACTTGGAATCGTACAAAATCGAGTAATGGGAAGAACAGTTCAGTAATCCTAAGTTGTTCCCGCTCATGTGCTCGATAATCCCTTTAGAGCAGATAAACTAGTGATGGTAAATGAACATAATAGCAATCGTTACCTACCAGTGTATTCTTTTACAGTGAGTAAAAGGAAATCCATGACTTAGGATAATAAATTTAGCTCATCATAATACTGAGTTCACAGAAACAAGCTGACATCTATAAGAACTTGCAGTCGTTTTATATCTCGACAAGTTAACTTGCATGTGATTAAATTAAAAATTGTTTTAGGCGATTTATCATTTCCTCGTCTTGTTATAGTAGTAATTCCAGTTTTTCCAAGCGGTCTCGATGAAACTTTATCCATTTCTCGATGTTGAGCGTGTATATATATATATGTATAGAATGGCTAATAGGATAATCACATGGACGCCCATATAATTTGGACACATTTTTCCACGTTCGCTACTGGAAACGCCATTGGGTGTGAAGTTTCAATAGACTCGTGCCAATCCCTTTCAAGAGAGAACCTTTGAACTTCGACGCCCGTGCAATATGTGTGTGTATGCTGAGTGCAGTCAACTGACTTCCCACTTGAAGCCCACCGCGTTTTTCTTGAGGAATTTCCCAAGATACGCATTCTTTCCCACACGCATTAGTGATGGGCAAGAGCAGTCTCACTCCTGCGTCGTAAACAAATTATCTTTTTGTACGTCCTACGCATCCCGTCAAGCAAACACGTGCAAGTAAAGGCGTACTTCAACCTGCTTCTTGTTACATATTTCTTTGAGTTGTTAAGAAGATGTATGAATTTCTTATACATTCCCCTCCTCCTTTTCAAATAACACGAAAAAGAGGCGGGGAAAATCAAATAAGAAAAAAGAAAAAAAAGAGAAACGGAGATAGATAAAACAGCAAAAAACAACAAAAACATTATAGAAATTGGAGCTTCGCTCCTCATAGAGATCAAATTATTTAGTTGTGGTTGGTTCATATTCCGCTGTACTTTATGCGCTGTTTTGCTAAAAGTCAATAACTTGATTTTCATTTGGAACATGTATCATTAACTATTTTTTACTTTTCCAGTTGAAAATTTATATTGATGACTTATCTGAGTCCTCAAGTTGACAATATATAGCTCCTGGTGGTGTAGTGGCAGGTTCAGTTGCAACGGCAGAAGGTACATTATGGGGATGCGATTTTCACATTCATTGCCCTGTGTTATACTTACAGTCAAAAATTGTAGTGGGATGTTATTGTTGTTCAGTATTACAAAGGCAGCTAAAATATGTGAAGTAGATATAATAATAATTGTGACTGTGTGTGTTTTCGAACATGCCATTTAAAATATACCGAGAATATATGAACCGACATTAATTAAATACTTTTATCTCTAGAGGTGGCTCCGATTTTCTTTTTGATTTTTCTCCTCCTCTTTTTCATTTGAAAGGAAGTGAGGAGTACTGTGGGAAAGTGGTAGAACCCAAGATTCCGGTAGAAAAATTCTGCCATCTCTATATGAGATGATTAACTTGCTATTAGTTGAAATGCTCTTGCCACTGTTCTTCCGATTTCACTACTAAGATAATCGAGGCTTAGATAATACAAAAGAGTTAATCCAATTTTCGGGAGGAAAACTGGATTTTCTCTATGTGTGGTAGCTGATTCTGCTTCAATGTAAACAAGTTTTGTTCTCACATCTCTTCGGAGATGGTCATGAATATTTCAAAGACATTCAAAACCTAATATTTTCTCACCATGGAACTTATCCGCAGGCAGGTAACATAACTGTAAAGATTCTCCCTTATCCGTTTCCATGTGGCACGACTCTGACGTTTCTAGATGGTGTAGACAGTTGAATCTTATATAAACTCCTGAAAGTCTCTAACCACAACAGAGACTTTCTTACTTATCTTCACCCGCTTGTGGACAAGCAGGTGAAAATAAGTACATTATATTTTGGATTTCTTTGATAAAAAATTGGATAACGAAAAAAAAACAATTAGCATTTAGTAAAGAACAAGTCGGTCATACATTGGAGATATTTCCAGAATATATCATTTTCTTCTCGGTTTGAAAGATATAGGTTGCCTAATCCTGTCTCATACGCCAGGGTTATTTCTTCGGAAACGGGATTTTCACCCCCCCCCCCCACATACAAAAAGACAAATGCCCAGAATTGTGGTTGTTTGGAATTACGACTGAAGCAACTAAGGTTATGAGCCTAGTGTATTATGTCTTTGGCTTGTCTTTTTTATCTGGATGAACATTCATTTTTAGGAATAAAAACCCTTCACCACCGTGTGAGACCGGCTACTAACTCACGATGGACGCAAATCTTATAAAGGTTTTATGCGTTCTTGACAAGATTCATCTTGGGTCTTTCTAACTAATCGACATCATAGATATTGACTGAAGTACGAAAACTCTCTGTTCGAAGAACACACGCAATAAACAGAAGTTCTTCTTCTTCTTATTATTATTATTAGTGAAACCCCCAGGGAGTCGGGACGAATATCAAATGAGGGTATATATCATCAATGCCAGCTGTCATATTTTTTCACTACTTGCAAAAGCAAGCAATTCTAATCACTTATCACTCTGCGAGCGAAATATCTAACTCTCACCCATTTCTTGACTGCATTCATTCTTAACTTCTATGGATACCCTCTTGTCCTCTCACTACCATTCATAAAATAAACTATTGTTGTATTGTTTTCCGGAGCTAACACCCATCCTGCATCGCCTTGGTAATGTATTATACATATCTGACACTTATCTCAATGTATGGAAGCGATCTCATATCCATCTTATTCCAAAAAAGGTTGATAGAAGTCTACCGTCAAACTACCGACCAATTGCCATCACATCTGTCCTCTCCAACATAATGGAGAAAGTCATCAATAGCCAACTCCTACACGATTAGAGGCCTACGAATGAATCAGGAGAAAGAGAGTAGATGATAGTACAGATTCCGGCATTGAAGAATCACAGTTGACCTCGTAGCTTACATAATACTTTTCCATGACCTCGTATCATGGAAAAGTATTCGGAGAAACTTGTGCTGTCGTCATTAACATTTCCAAAGTTTTCGACCGTACATGGCATCAAGGCCTACTACACAGATTGTCATCCTTTGGTCTCTCTGCCACTCCCTGTAACTGGATAGCCAGCTTTCTCTTTGGTCGTTCTCTGTGAGTCATGGTAGATAGCTCCCTCTCTTCGAGCTTCACTACCAATTCTGGAGTGCCTCAAGGCTCTGTCCTATCACCTACTCTCTTTACTGATGACCTATTCACAATAATCAACGGTCTTGTAGATGGTAGTACTCTTTACTCATCTTACTCATTTGACAAATTATTCAGTGCTCTAACATCCTAGGCTGCAAGATCATCTACAACTAGTGCTGTAAACATTGATCTACATACTATCTTTCAATGGAGCAAGGACAAGACAACCTTGTTATGTTCAGTGCCACCAAAACCAGTCTTGCCTCTTCTCTCGCAAAAAAAAGGATCCTAGCTCATCTACCCTTAATACACTAATCACCAAACAAGATCCGATCTCTTTGCTTGGACTTACGTTTTCTTCACTCTTTTCTGGCATAAACACATTTAGAAAATCAGCATATGTTTAGAATACTGCTGAGATGTTTGGGGTGGTGCACCTAGAGGCGAGTAATTAGGCTTATCGATAATCCCTCTCTTAGAGACTCACTTCGGTCTATCTCATAGGTGCAGTGTTTCAGCACCGTGTTCATTCTACTGGTATTTCCATGTCACTGTTTTGGAAGAATGATGGTTGCCAATTCACTGGAACTGGCAACCATCATTCTTCCAATTTCTGCTGCAGCTGCACGGCATCCCTTTACTTTGCCACTGCAAACACACCGAATCTGCTTGTATTCATGCTCTTTTATTTCTTCCACCTTTGTACTCTGGAACAGCCTTCCTCAAGAAGTATTCCCGAACAACTGGAACCCAACTCTTCAATAAAAAAAATCAATAAACTTCTCTGTCTGTCCTCATCTGCACCCACCACACACGGCAATGATGTGCTTATAGGTCCCTCCACCTCTCGTGTATGGGATCAATGCATATGTTAAAGATACCAAGCTATTTTAAATCTAGTTTTACTCCATTTCCCAAGTAAGCAAACAGACAAACAAGTCAAGTTTGCGCCTGCAAGTGTTGCAAGTCTAGCTGACCCTGCACGTAGTGCAAGACCAAGGCAACTCATGGTAAAAGTAAAATAAGCTCTGATCACTAATCTTAATATTTACCTTTAATGCAAAGCACATCTCCTGGAGGAGATGTATGACGCTTTGTATTAAAGGGAAGGGGCCACTACCCATACCGGTTTCGACCTTTATTGAGGTCTCATCAGTGGGAGCCAGGCTAGAAATACTAAGATTTTTGTAATACAGAGCTTATAAGTATTTTACCAGAACAAGTTACCATAAGGTGTTTTAACCTTATTAAATAAAAATGGAGTAAAACCAGGTTTAAAATAGCTTATATATATATATATATATATATATATATATATATATATATATTTATTTATTTATTTATTTATTTATTTAAACTTTATGCATCGACAGTTGCTACTGCCGATGCAAGCTGGTGTGGTGCCACGTGCATTTTAATGGTGCTCTGCTATTTTTAACAGCAGTTTCATATACAGTTGAAAACCATTTGCATATGAAAAGGTTGCACACTAAAATAGTGAGCATGCGAAGAATTACATAATTCATGAATACTTTTGCTCTTCGATATTATTATTTAATTCAATAATTCCAAGAGAACATCAATGCCATGGCCTAAACGCGTAAGATCTACAACATTTTCCTGCCTTGAACTTGGGAGACTTTTTATCATGATTATCAAACCTATGCTCGATTTTTCTGCTGCTGCAATAATTTGGAAAGACTCTCAAACAAATACAAATTCTTAAGAGAAACTGTTAAATTTTATTATTAACCCGATTACATCTTGCCAGGTTTAATATTTACCAGATAAATTTTAATAAACTGCATTAAACCCAAATCAAGATATGTAAGATATATTTTGAGCTTAACAATATTGATACCTGAAGGTGCTTTTAAAGGATGGAAGTGCTCAATAAATCAGACTGACAAAGCTAGAATGGTGAATTAATGGAAATGGAAATGGAGATGTGAAGAAATAAAATTTTTATATTTTTTTTTAAATAAGATTAAAATTAAATTTTTGTTTTTGTTCAACATATGGATCAAACTTTTTTTAAGTGGAAGAAACAAAAGAAGAAAAATCATTCTCATCTTTTTATTTTATTTATTTCATGTTACTCATCATATGCTCACATGCTTTCACCGAGATACTGTAAATGTCATCATTACAAAAGAATACTTACTGTACAATCAGAATGGCGGTCTGTTTCTCACATTAGTTTCTACGACAATCAACACAGACTCTTAGGAGCAATATATGTGAAGAAACGTCGAGAGAGAGAAAGAGTGAGCAAACGTGAAAATAATCGTGATGCACGGAAGGGCTTACAATATGTTACTAGACACCCGACTTCAGCACTATCGGAATCTCTACATGAGGTCTTTCGGGTTCGCTTCTTTTCAACCCAGGTGTTCTTGTATTCGCTTTCCTGCAGTGGATCACAGTACTGGTTACCATCGGTTTTCTCCTATGTCCTCGAACTGTAGTTTTCTTCTGAGGATATTTAATTAGAAGCCACATATGGTGGGAAACGAACAGATTGTACAGTAGTCTATTCGTGAAAAAAGCTAAAACGGAATTAACCCTGTTTACGTGCTGTTTTTGTTAAAAATGTTTCCCACTCTATTTTTGCCGTTATATACCAGTGCTGGGTTACGCTCTAACTTGAATGTCATTTTCGAATCGAATGTTGTCTATAGATAGACAAATCAGTTAATTTTGATAATGACTTTCTGTATAGATCTTTGCGTGTCTCTCGTTATCATAAAAAAAGTTCATGCTGATATGAACTTTTTTTGATAAAACAAAATGCATTTCTCTTCATGCACTACTGTATATTATTATTATTATTATTATTATTATTATCATCATCATCATCATCATCATACGGTATCTCCATGGAGTCGGAGACTCATCGTGGGAAACCCAAAACCAACTATTATACACAGAAAACCTATCATAACTCTCCTTAAACTCATTCACTGTCAGGGAACTCACAACTAATTCTGGCAGTCCATTCCACTTATTCGCCACTCTCCATGCAAAATATCTAATCCACACACGCCTACAAACCACACTTTTACAGAACTTCCACGGATGGCCCTAGATCTCTGACTATTTGTCATATATTAAAAATTTCTTTTCCATCGATTTTATAAATCCCCTTTAATATGTTTGAAGTTTCTATCGTCCACCATTATCTCAAAGTTCCTAGCTTTGCCAATTTCCTGCAGTCCAATATGCTTCACCGTATGCAACCTTTTCAACCAGAAGTGCATAACCTTACATTTCGCAAACATTAAATTAACAATCATGAACCTTTGTCCACAATGCCATTTTATTTAAATCATCTTGTAAAATATCTACATCACCTTTATCTACTATTGCTCTGCCTCGTTTTGCATCATCAACAAACAACTGAATATGCCCTCTTAAATCTTTCCTTATATTATTGATATACGAATTAAAGAGTAGTGCTCTACATAATCCTTGGGTACTCCACCAGTCTTCTTTATTCTCCTAGATTCCACTCCACTATATACTACTGTCTGGTGTCTTTCTGTCAGCCCCCCCCCACCCATGCTACCAGCTTCATATCCATTCCCATTTGCTCCAACTTTTTAATAGTTTTCAATATGGCATTCTAGTCAAATGCCTTTGCAAAGTCCAGCAGTATCATAGTGTAGCCATTTTTTATCCAGTTCTGCTGTCACCTTTTATAAAATGTAAATAAATTATATGTTTTTACATAATATATATTATAAATTATAAATTATATAAAATGTGAATGAATATATCAATCAGGATTAATAATTTAGCTAAAAGAGCTAAAATCAATGGAGATATAGAAGAAGAATGGAAAACTTAAATAAAGATAATTCATAAAGCATCCCCTGAAATACTTAGAAAGCAAAATAAAATATTAAAAAAGAAAAACATTAAAGATCTGGAACACAGATACAGAAATGCAATAAAATAAAAACACAAATGAAATGCAAATCATTCCTTCAAAAACATACAAAGAAACAGAAGAAATATACAAAAACAAAAGAAAAATAGCTGAAACCATAGTACAAAAAGCTCACCAAGATTATTCAGACTGGTTTATTAATAAAATATAAGATATACATGGGAAATAGGACATAGCATACACAAATATTAAGGAAATTAAACAACGAAGAAAGAAATAGAGCACAAATCAGCATTATACAAGAGAAACAATGGATCGAACTTTATAAGAATTAATGGTATTACTCAAACTTAATAACAGAAAACAATAATGAAACCAATACTGATATAGAACCAATTAAATTAGGACAACTAAAAGAAGCAATAAAAATCAACCGGATTAGATGACATAAATACTGAGCTTTGGAAATATGGTGGAGAATATTTACATCATAGATTGCTAAAAATAATAAATAACTGTTGCAAGATGTGTGGGGTTCCATCAGATTGGTCAAAAGCCAAGGTTTTATCTATATTTAAAAAAGGAGAATATTAGAATACCCCTTTTGGCTAAAATACTTCATGTATGAGAATCCCAGTATTTTCAAAGTGTCAGTTGGTGAGGTCTTCTGAAAGTACTGAAGAATTTAAAACTGTATATATTCAGTTTTTTTCTGTTACATCTGCTGCCAAAGGCAGAATCATGATCTTAATTTAACTTTTATCATATATATATATATATATATATATATATATATATAGAAAGTTTTTTTACGTTGGGTATACTATACGTTAAAGATACCAAGCAATTTTATAAACTTGGTTTTAATCCTTTTTCCCAAGTAAGCAAACCAGCAGGTTAATCAAGTTTGCGCCCTCAAGAATTTTTAGGTCTGAGTTTCTGTAACAGAAAAAAACCCTGAATATGTAATCTTAAATTCTTCAATACTTCCATAAGATCTCATCGACTGACACTTTACTTATTAGAGGCTTCTTCAGGCCTCAGTGGGTGATGAAATTAATATCCTGCTTAAAGATTGTCACAACATCCATGCCCAGGCAGGACTGTTGGTTGGTGAGCAGATAAGTTAATCATTCAACCAACCAGGTTGGCCAATTTAAATGTTAGTTTTATTTATTTTATTAAATTAAATTGATTAAGTTTTTAACAGCCTCTGAATCTCAGTAGAAAGAAATAAAAGCTGGATTTGAGTTCTCATTTATCGTCGTTCATTTTTCTTCTCTATTATTCAAGTTTCAAGAAACTGTGGAAGTCGTCTCATATGCAAATGGCTAACTCAGCGAAGAATGCAGTTCGTAGGATGTTTCTTCTGGTCACTATAGGTTTTCTTCCTGCAATGATATACCGATTATTTGTATACTTATCGTCCTCGGTGGCCGAGTGAATAACTTTTCCAAGTTGATGACAACATGTTGGAATCTCTCTCTCTCTCTGAATGAGATTCAAACCTACAACTTATGTGGTAGGTAGTAAATGATTTTCATGGCCTTTTGTGAGATCAACATTTTGTTGCCTTGTTTATTAGAGACTAGGAGGCATGAAGGAGACCACATTTGGTCTCTAGAGTAAGGTTTCCTGTTTATATTTGTCGTGGTGGTGGTGGCTGAATTGATGGCATCTTCTCTCTCCAATCAACAGATTATAGATAATGATTCTGTTATGGCATAGATATTTGTGAATGCCTTTATACTGTAGATAAGTTAATTGCCCTGTGTAGCACGACCACCATCGATATTGGAAGTCTGAAAAAGTTCCCTATTTTGGGTCTCTAGAGCGTACACATCCTTTCCCTAAAATTACTACAATAAGGCTGTTTATTAAACCTTAGCTCACTCATCGTGAATTATGATATCTTATGCTAATCGCATCCATATTCGTGAGTTGGACTATTGAAAATATCAAATAGCTCTGTACTAATTTGCTAAGGGTGTGTAAGTTTCGCGAGTTAGATTCCCATGAAAACAACAGGATTATGAGCAATGCCCACACTTGACGTCTCGTAGATGTTAACTCCGAGATAATGCAACTATGCAATTAACCAAATTCGATTTTGCTACTAAATAGGAGGATTGATCAATTGCCCTTATAATATACCATTACCAGCTGAAAGCGTGGATATCGCGTATTTGTAGCACAATGTACGTTATGAACTTACACGGTCCATGTCAATCTTCTCATTTTGAGAATCAGCAAATGAATCACATATCAGGGGCCATGGCAGAGGAGAGCAACCCTGATGAAGTCAAAGAAATGAACTTCAGTTTTATTTTATTTTATTATTATTTTTTTGCAAAATTATACGTTGTCAACGTAGTGAGTAATTTGCTTGTTTAAAACTTCAAAGTTTCCTTTTTTTGGAGGGGATTAAATATGTCAACGTAAAATAAAATATGAGAATACGTCAAAGGTATTCACAGTTTATTTATTATCAGCATAATAAAATATAAAGCATATTAGTGTATCACATCTCAACTTTGGTTCTCTTTAGTTTTAAGTGCACTTGGTCTCGCACGTACAGCTTTGTATGGCTGAAGGGGAATAAAAGTTAGATAGCAAAATACTTATCTGTGTATCCATAGCTTCATTTATCTCTCGATCAAATTGCTAAATCCCTGTTTTTTAAAGCGACTTTGAGTAGCTATTGACTAATCTGAAGTTGGTTTATTATTTTCATCAATGTAGTCGTCCTGTTGTCGACATAATATTCTTCAGCTCTCTTATTTTGGTGCATAAGCAATACGTTTGCAAGTTAATTTATAGCTGGTGTTCTCTTATAATGCATATTTTTATATTTCTCTTCTCTTCTCATATTATGCACCCGATGAAGTCTGCAAGAAGACAAAAGTACTTTGCGTTCAAATAATATAATATAATATAATATAATATAATATAATATAATATAATATAATATAATATAATATAATATAATATAATATATGTAAAAGTAAATGAGGAGGAACTGGTACAGTTAATAGATGACGTCGAACCAAATGGCGGGGAAAGTTCTCGTATATATATACAGTGCTTAAATGTTCATAAAGTATATGCAATTATTAAGAATTTCATATCCGGAAGAAGCTTTACACTTGGAGTAAATATTCTAATTTGTAATTATTGAAGTTTCAAAAAACATACTTCTAAATTTATGTAGACGTTTTGCAATCAAAACTTCATGTATTTTTTTTTAAATTTGCGAACGCTTGTTATATGGAGGAAGTTGAATATTGTTATTAAATTTAATAAGCCACTAACGGTGATACGTAGTATTTACATTTACTATGCTGAGCGAAATACAGGTAACCCTCGTATAACGCGGTACTTATACAACGCGATTTCGATATAACGCGGTCGACAAATTGTTGTAACCCTTGTTCAACGAGGTACTTATACAACGCGGTTTCGATATAACACGGTCTACAAACAGTAGTAACTCTTTAATTTTTTAATATATTTTTCACCGCGCGACTTAAAAATCAAATTTTATCTTCGTTAAATTTGCGTGTGCCCGTATCGCGCATGTAGTTATAAGTAACGAATTCATATTAGGGGAAATACCCTTTAGCATGCATGTACGTCAATTATTTACCGTACAAAAGTGTTTATTGTTGAAAATTGTCTTCGTTTTCTGCCAGGAAAGCGCATTAAAAATCATAAGTGTGTTAATCTTAAGCTGGGCACTTTATTTTCTGGTGAGTTACATACTGTACATAATTAATATCTAATGCTTTTTTATATAAAAAATTAATTTTTATAGTAATGGCCACTTAGAGGGCTTTTGCGATATGGTGGAAAACGAAATTAGTGAATTAATTGATGTGGAAATAGATCTAAATGAGGAGGAACTGGTACAGTTAATAGATGACGTCGAAACAAATGGCGGGGAAAGTTATGCCGAAGATTCTGATTTGCTTATTAATTAATTAATAATTAATAATTATTAATTGGATATTTGTTTACTCCATATTATGAACTTAATAAACAATTGCAGCATAGTGGTAAGCAAGATCTTATTACTAACTTCTTGATAACTAAACCAGCCGAAGTATGCAATGACAATTATGCAAAAGGTGACCAAGAGATTTCGTAGATGGTCTTTATTTACGAGTGGCCACTCGTAAATAAAGACCATCTACGAAATGTTAGTTTTGAAGACGATGATGACCATTGAAATATGCACTTTATTTTATTTTGCCTAAAACATTTATGCATTATGTGCAATGAAGTTTACGTACAATTTGTGATTATTATAATTTTATACTATGTATTTGTTTGATAGTTTATGTTTTCTTAACTTACATGAATTACCTGAATTAAATAAAAAATATTTTTGTTGGATATGTCATTGTTGTTTATATAATTTAAAAAAAAAACGATTTCGGAACATAACCCTATTTTTTCTGTGATCTGAGTCTCGCATAACGCGATTTATATAACGTGGCATTTCTGTGGAACCTAACATCCACGTTATACAAGGGTTACCTGTATGTTAAAAAATCACGAAATGCCGTTTACTGTTCAAGTCCTGGATGAAACAAAGGCTTGTAACGTAACACTAGAGGGAGCCACGTTTCTTTATGGCAACATTAATATAAAAAGTAAAACTTCGCTTATATTTATCATTGCGCGATGCTCCCTACATGTCCACCTACATTACTCAGGGAAGGGGAGGAAAAAGGGGAAAGGCAATCATCACAGCAGGACTTTCGCTCAGCATGTGGTTCTCGAGCGCCGCCACGCAGGCTCACCTGTTCTCAGTGGCCTGGGAAGTTGTAAGCGGTCCAAGAACGCCCATCACACGACAACAAGGACCGGCTTGGAAATGTCGGAATTACGGGGACACCTGTTTCTCTCCGCCCGCTACTCCGTGGCTCGTGATACGAGCTGTATTAGCATTCTGGCCGCAATCCGACACTCCCTGATAAACAGGGTTTTTCCTACCGCCTTATGTGGGCAGCACCAGACCCAGGACCGGAAATGTATAAAGTGTCGACGGCCAGAGATAGTTTGTAGTGTCTAAGGTGTGTAATTGCTGCCGAGTTTATCGTGTTTATAACTCAAGAAAGTTGCTTGGACTTCATCCCCCATCTCCTTCTTGGCTTCCTCAGGAAGCAATGAAAACTAGAGCAGGCCATTAAAAAAAATAATAATAAAAGTGGAATGAATATCTTATTAGCGTACGATTATATGAGTATAATTGTTATTTATTAAGAAAACGTTATGTTCGTTATTTAAAATCATTGCCCACAACCAACAGAGAATCAACATTTGCTTAGGAATGTGCTGATTGTTCAGATCTGTATTGAAATGCTGATTTTAGAACGTTGACAATGCATAGCAGCGAAGCTAGAAAAATAAAGTAACATAAATCGTTAAAACTATGTATTAGGTAGATAGCACCAAGAAATACAAATTAAGACACTAAGATTGAAAGGGAACTTCACTTTCTCTTTACTGTTTATTTCTTCACATCTCTCTCTCTCTGTGTGTGTGTGTGTGTGTGTGTGTGTGTGTGTGTGTGTGTGTGTGTGTGTGTGTGTGTGTGTGTGTGTGTGTGTGTGTGTGTGTGTGTGTGTGTGTGTGTGTGTGTTTGCGCACACTGTCAAATTTTAATACTACTAATCCAAACTGTTTCTAAGTAGTGAAAACTGATATTATCGCTATGCTAATAGAAAGTTCAATGGTTAAATTAAATTAACAGTATTTCAGTCACAGTTGCTTAACAAACTATAGAGTTTATCGTACATGCCCACCTGAAAATCTAAAGTTTAAAGGGAAAAATACTACGTTCAATTAAGGCAAAATGCTTTCGTTCTGTGAACATGGTTATGATAATGTCTAAGTGTGAAGTTAGTGCACCCACTTTTTATTTAAATGAATTTGTATTCGATTCCATCACGTATGTCAGGAACCTTTTACATTCCAGACAAGGATAACACATCTCTCTCTCTTCGGAATTCTTTTATTTATTTATTTTTCTGAAAATGGATCGATACGAGTATATAACTGCAACTTGCATTTATTCTAACTTTCATTTACCTCCTGGGCAAGATAAAATATATCATCTCCGTATTTTTCTCAGTACTTATCCGACCCTCCGTACAGTAATTATGATGATATTCAGCCTGTTTCTTCCTCACTGGTGTGCGAAAGGCTCTCCCATTGTGGAAGAGCCTTTCCTACAATGGGGAGAGTTACTGAAGGCCTGTACTGAAGGGTTCTCCCATTATGGTACTCTAGGGACTTTCCCATAATGGGAGAACCCTTCAATACAGGCCTTCAGTAATTTTCCCCATTGTAGGAGAGTCGGGTCTACTTCACCCATGGAGACCGCTCCATATTTGGAAGTGTATATATATTTATATTAATGAATGTGAAAAACAATCACAAACATCCATACCATAGGTGGAATTCAAACCCGCAGCCTTTTGGCTGGAGAATGGGTACGCTAATCCCCCCCCCCCGGCTTTACACTAATAAGAAACAGCAACATTGGCATATTAACCTTAATTTATGTAAAATCTCTCTAGTAGGAAGAATTCCAGTATCTGATCAATATTCATAATATAATAGTATTTTGAAAATTGAATGCCATTTGCCTTTTGTTTTGGTCTAATTTGATTTGTTGTTTTAGATTATTTGAGATTATAACTGTGTAAAAAAAAACCTACGAAGAAGAAGAAGAAGAACGATAAGAATATGTGAAATTGCCTGGCTTTCTATGAAAGTTGGTGTTGTATGGTTTGCAAGTTAAGAATGCTTTATGCTTATTTTCAAAAACGATTGCTGAAATTTTGTTCAAGTAGAGTTGATTTCTAGAGGAATATTAAAAATGAAATTGAAATATAACTGAATCTAAAATAAAACTTAATAAAATAGCCTGTAAGAGCTTCTTTTTTATTGAATGGTAAATCGTTTTAATGTAAAATTTGTTGATTTATGTGTCATAGAAATTGTTTATATCAAATACTGAAACAGGACTACAACATCTGTTGAACAGATTACTGGAATCCTGTATCAATTATGGAATGAAAATTAACAAGGAAACAGGCAAATATGGATATCAGAATAAATGGGGGACAATTGAATCAAGTAAAGACATTTAAATATCTAGGAAGTGTGATTAGCAGTGACATAAGATGTAAAGGTGACATAAAAGCAAGAATAGCGATGGGAGGAGATGCCTTTAATAGAAAATGGAATTTATTCAGATGTAAAATGGATAGAAACCTAAAAAAAGACTAATAAAATGTTATGTGTGGAGTGTTGCTCTCTATGCAGCTAAAACTTGGACATTGAAGATTTTGGAAAGCTTTGAGATGTGGATTTGGAGAAGGATGAAAAAAATCAAATGGACAGATAAAATAACTAATGAAGAAGTCTTAAAAAGAGTAGAAGAAGAAAGCCGTCTGTTAAGGAGGATAAAAAGAAGAAAGGGAAACTGGATCGGACATATTCTGAGAGGGAATGGAAATCAGAGATGCCATCGAAAGAAAAATAGATGGATAAAGACCCAAAGGAAGAGTAATGAAAACAATGCTAGATGGCATGCTGAATGAAGATAAGTACACAACCTTGAAAGAGAAGGCTCAGAACAGAAGAGAGTGGAAGGAAAGTTTTTCCTACTAAGAGAAGAACCTGCTCAATTGCAGAATATTCAAGAAGAAGAAGAAGAAATTGTTTAAGAGCTACATAATGATAAATCTGATATATTCAAAACAATAATACATTTATCAGGTAACACTGTGATACAAGAAGCAGATTTTTCTGACTGTATTGAATTTTTCCGATTGTATTCAAGAAAATGCCACATTTCTTTAGTCAAAAATAGACGTTTCCGTAAATTTAAAGTATGCATTTCATATCGAAAACGCAGTAACTCTTTTGCTCATCACAAAGGAAGATACCGCTATGAAAGAAATTTAACAACAACAACAAAAAAAGAACAATTTTGTTTTATCTGATTAAAATAATTATGCATTACACATGCATGTATAGCCAAATATAGCTCAGAATAGCTCAAAATATAGCTCATGAATAAGATTACAAGGAGTGATTTGTGATAATTTTTTGTTTCCCAGCCACAAAAGGTTTTAAACCTATAGTACATTAGTACGATGAGCGGGATAATGAACTTTTTTATCATTTATTTATTTATTTATTTGTTTTGTATTTTTTGCTAATTTTTCCCATGGTCCGAAAACCTGGATTATGTCAGGACTCCAGTAACTTAGGGACAGTGGCGTCACACAGGGCGATAAAATTCATTTCCCACCTATAAAAACATTCATAAACATCCATGTTCCACGGCTGTTAGCTGGAGAGCTGGTCATCAAGCCTGTTGGCTGGAGAACTAGTATGTTAACCACTCGAACAACTAGGCTGGAAAATAATTCGATCTAATCAGAAAAAAAAAGCTAAATTTATCATTTACGGAGTCATAATACAATACTCTATATAACATATCATTGGATTTATGCGTGTTGCGGATACAAAATATCTACAGCAGCTGACATTTGGATTCATTTTTGGCATATGATCGTCGTAATACTGAATTTGTCTATTTTTTTAAGTCAAATGATTTCGATAAAAGATGTATTCGTCATAACGAAGTTAGATAGCTAAGTCAAGGGAAACTTCATTTACAGTTCAAATTAATTTTTTCGTACTCAATTATTCTTTGGATCTGAATACAAAGTTGTGTGCAATTTATAGTTACCATATTACAGCAAACATTTCTTTAAAACTTTTTTTTTTTTTTTTTTGCAAAGTGGTTTGCCGTCAATATTTCTAAATATTCTTGTAGATGATATTAACAAGAAACGGACGCTACCTGTCTGATTAACCTTGAGGGATAGCGTCTCGGCATTACGTCCTACAGCTGTTGGTTCGAATCTAAGTGTCATGTAGATGCTGTGAAATGTCTTTAGGTTGTAAATAATTTTTCATCCCTCAGTATACGACCGCCTACTTCCTTAGTGGCTTGAAAATTCATATCCAGTCTGTAGAATGGATTATCTAACTCCTTTCCCACCCACTTCACTTACCCGCTGCAGGTTTACATCCTTTCGTGATCAAGATTATCCATACAAATGTAAATAAAAAATGTTTTTACCCAATTAGTATATCGGATAAAAACATGAAGAATAATCCTGTTAGTTTGTAAGATGTGGTGTACCAGCGTAAATAGGCTATTATTGTTTTTTAAAGACAGTATCAAATGTATCTCTTCCGTTTACTCAGGAAAAGTTACGACGTCTAATAATATCTTTGGTTTCATGGTGGATAGTTGTACGAAACACATATGATTTTGTGGTTATTATCTTACAATTTCTATGATTCTGTTAAGGACAAATGTCACACTACCTATTTAATCCCCTCAGAGTTAAAGTCAATGGCAATTGGGAAATGCTTGTATAATTCTAATTTAAAAATAAATAAATGAAACGAAGTTGCTTAAACTTTCAAGGTAAAATTACCCAGTTCAAATACACATGCATTGAATTGTGTACGTGTGCTATTAGTGCACTGAATTTCAAAATATGCCTTTAGGTGCTTTTATCTGTGCGTGTGTGAAGTTACAAAATATATAAAATTATCCTTCCATTTTTTTAGAGCTGTTTTTGTTATGTTAGAAGAAAGCATTCATCTAAACCACTGAATGAAAAAAAATGTGATTATGCAGTATCATCAGAACTTTGGGTGTATCTCTCTCTCTCTCTCTTTTTATCTGTCTATCTATCTTTCTGTCTCTCTCTCTCTCTCTCTCTCTCTCTCTCTCTCTCTCTCTGTCTATGTATCTGTCTGTCTACACATGTTTGCATGTAACGGACATAAGAGATGAGTCATTAAAATTCGTTCACACATGGAGTTATGCATACATAAAATTAGCATGTTTTTATGGCTTTTGATGTACTCTGATAAACGTAATTATGGGTTGCTAAGTCATTCTTTATGAGTTTCTCAGGCCTCCGGGAACTGATGATCGCCGGATGCTTTGTGGAAAGATGCCGTGACAGTATGAAAAATGCTAAAAATACATGAAATTCAGTATTTCCCTTAAGGGAGAGGGAAAAAAATCACTAACTATTAGATGTCTCACATTCGACCCTCCGGTCGACAAAAGATAAATAATATTGGAAGCGTTGCCAAACACAGCAAAAGTTTCTTCACTAGGCGAAGTTCGCTCAACTCTTAAGGATTAATTATCTTGTGATCCTAATCTCTGAATACTATCAAGCGAAGACGATGCAAGGATGATTCTAGTGAATTTTCGTAGTCGTTATTCAATGCAATTTGCTACTGTTAGCGCGCACTGTAATTGAAGTCTGTAATTGCATCAATTTCCACATTTTTTCTTTCACTTTCGAGACAGAATTGCTTTCTGTTCACGGCAACCGATTATGAAGACTGCTCTCTCTCTCTCTCTCTCTCTCTCTCTCACACACACACACACACACACACACACACACACACACACACACACACACACACAGACGCACACGCACACGCACTGCTGCTCCCCCCCCCCTTGTGTCTCTCGCTCTAACTCTTCGTGCTTTAAGCGAATATTAATTAATGATATAATCGGTAGATAAAGGAGTACATTATATTTAATTAGCAAGTCCTACTTCAAATGTTTAAGACTGCAATTAATTGGACTCTTAAGCCATGTAAAAGAATTAATCTATACTTTCGGAGCTATAATTACGCATAATTTGAAATGCTTGATTCATGTAGTTTGGAAATTTGTAAACGCTAGCACTCGCTCGGTCGATCGGGCTCGAGCGCACCACGTTCACATACACAAGAAAGCTTATATTCAGCTGCAGATGCTCAGTTTTACGCTATAATTAAGGTTTACGCTTTAATTTATATTAATCTTTGTATTTACACATTCAGCTTTATCGGATATGCCGAAATAAACTTTATGTGAGATCTATCATTATAAAGCTTGTGCGATCTGTTCAATGATCAATTTGAGTTTCTCTTTTAAGGAACTTTGAAATGTTAAGTGTAGTTAGGTTCTTTTAAATTATGGCCAAAGCAAGTTGGGCTTTGAGGCCAGTATATTAACTTCTGTTAATTCTATGACTGGTTTGCCTGTCTTTTTGGATCAAAATTCGAAGTTTCTCTGAGGAATATTCCCCTCACCTCAGTGAGAAACGGGCTAATTCACCTTTCATGTTGATCACCATAAATACTATGGTCTGTTTCATTCAGCTAATGTAATTGACTAATCCTAAAACCATGTTTGTCAACTGCTTTCGAGTGTATCCTTTTACCGTTTAAAGCTATCTCTTGAAATAAATTATATCATTTCAGTTTTTGACTCGCTAGTCATACTGACAAACAGCAAAGTCATTCTTTCTTCATTCGTTTCCAAACCTAACTTTATTGGTCACTTTCGATCTGGCGATTTGTTCGAAATCATTCTTCTGCAGTGAGCGGTGCTCAATTCATAACTATTAATTCCTCGTTACTGGGTTACATCTTCGTAAAATTGTCAAAAAGTTTGCAAGTGTAGCTATGTTGCCTTAATTCTAATGACTATTGTTCCAGTCATTAAGATCGACATTATTATTGAATAATTTGTAATGCCCTTATCTATCAAATGTGATTCGGATAATGGCATTTCAGACATAATGCTATTGGATCTTTTGAGATTAGTCTAAGAATAACGATATCGCATTTTTCAAGACTTCATGCACACCCACTTCTAATGTCATAAGAGTGAGATTGCTTTCCAGACAAATTTCTTTCTATTTCTGTAGCTTCAGTTAATCATAGATAATGTCTGCTTCCTATCTCGAAATGTCATATTTTGATTTCAAATTATTGGTATTTTGAAATCAACAGATAAATCAAGAAGTGAATTCTGTTCGTAATAATTGTCAAATGTTTGACGATTTTAAGATTTTTAGAATGGATTAACTATTGTGCGATATTATATAATAAACATAAGAAAGGAAAAGGAAAAGAATACCCCCAAACTGAAAAGTTTGAGGATATTCTTTTCACTTCATATTTCCTTTCTCATATTTGTTTTAAAAGGAAAAAAAGATAAGAAACTACGGACGTTTAAGAAAACATTATGGAAAAGCGGAATGGGTATTGTTTAGAACTATTGGATTTTAAGGATAAGTCTGAAGGTAGAAATCGGGAAAAGAGGAAGAATATGATTAGGACAGTGTTTAGAATGAGATTAAAATGGAAGAAATAAAAAGTAGCTATTAAGAAAAGGAAATTAGGTAAAGCGCAAGGATATGATAAAGAGTAAAGTCCGATAATAAAATACACTTATGCTTTCTGAATCTTGACGCTTTTTCAAAGTCCCATGAAAAGAAATTTAGAAACCTCTTATGAAGAAAGACATCTCAACAAAATTTCCAAGGAATATAGATCATTGATAAATGCTGGAGAAATTATGTCGGAATAGCTAAGTAGTCACATGATTTTAAAACAACGACAATTGTTTGACTACTGATTGATGAAACAAGCTTGGAGATACTATATTCCCGAATATAGTATCTCCAAGCTTGTTTATTATTATTATTATTATTATTATTATTATCTGAGACCTTCGGAAAGTCAAGGCGCTATACATCACCTGCATCAGCTATTGCTTTTGATAAATTGCATTATTAAAGCTGGAAGCATAAGAATAGCAAATTAGCAAATTTATCTGGTAAACTCGCATTTTCTAATGATGTAGTTGATTGCAAGGAGATGAATCATTCCATAACCTGAAGGAATAGAGAGATGACCAGAAAGTGGATAAAATAAATGGTATTATAATAAAAACTGATAATTTCAAGTAGAGAAAGGAAACAAAATTTACGATTAAGACAGAAAACTGCTTTGGAGCAGTTCTAAAGCTTGGTATCAGTAATAAATTAGCCGTGCCGTTACGTCTATATGAATTGCAGTGCGAAAGGACTAAGCAGCCGTACTACCTTATATTAAAAATATGATTTGTAACTAAACAGATAATTAGTGAGAAATCAAAGTTAACTGCCTATCGCTCTACCTACACCTCTACTTTGAGATATAGTACATAGTATTAATGATCGATATACACTAGAGGGCATTGATCAGTAGTCGAATTCAGGCTACTGTGGAATGTGTTATTTACGAAAGTCAGCTAAAAAGACAAGAAAGAATAAAGTCATATAACAAATATTTAGGCAGAAATTTTGGCGTAAATCTTTTACAAGAAAGAAAGAATGGGGAAGCTCAGTTTCTTTGGTTCGGCACCTGAATAAGATGACTGTAGACAGAATCTGGGAGGAGAGAGAGAGGTTAAAAAGTCAGACATAGATGATGACTTCGAGCTAGAAGACTGGAGTGGAAACAGGCAAGAACGTAAGACAGAACAGTATGGCGAGCTCTCTGCAAAACCTATATTTCTTCATATAGTAAATGATCAAATATATAAAGAAAGCTTTAGCTACTTCGGTTCAAAAAATTCAAATATTTTCGGAGAAAAATACTTTGACTTTTTTGTGATGTGATATTGCTTAGATAGATCCCATCTCCGAATGCTGAATTTTCAGACTCGGCTTCCCGCTTCTCTTTCTTCTGCATCATTCAGTTGGATTATTCCAGGTTTTTTTTTCTTTTAGATTTTTCTTAGTATCATATTAATTATTACGACATTTCTGCTGTTTGGTAGATTCACAACATTTTAACGATTTCGAAAGATTTTAAAATTAATTACAACTTATTTCAAGATTGTCCATTTTACGATTTCTACTGCTGTTTTAATATCCAAAGTGTGTACATTTTTGGTTTCTTATTTGCATTTTCAAACTAACGTTTTTGCAAAATGGCAGCTATCTGCTTTATATATTCCGTATTCACTTTTTCTGTATTCCCATTTCATACTTTATTCTGTAGGTTGAATCCAAATATCTGGTTGAACATGTCCGATTGGGTTGGGTTTTATGCATACATGTATATGTACATAATATCCTTCATTAAAGACTTTCTTCTATGAAAACAGGGTGATAGTTTACAAAAAATTAAATTAAAAACTGCCGACTTGCAAGTCCATTGAACGTTATATTGGGGAGCAAATAAATATTTGAATTCTTTTATGAGAGATACTGTTTGATAGGTGGCTACAAAGCAAAACCGACCACGTTCTGTTAAGTTCATCTCTTCAGCATGAAAATGAAAACCGAGAACCGTGTTTGGACGAAATCAAAATTTGAAATTTTTATTTGTTCCTATACAACTTGTTTGGAACTTCAAAGACAGCCTTATATTATTACCTTTTTTTTTTTTTTTGTAAATTGTGAGAAAATTTGATACACTTAAGTCAATTGAATTTGAGCATACATATTTCACTAGATGAATGAATGAATGAATTTATAAAAGGCACACACACACACTCACACAAAAATCAGACGTGGATTCAGCCTGTGGCTTACAGATCAGAGTAGGAATGGAGAAAATGACACTTATGACACCTAAAAAAGGTGGCAGCCATCCTTAAATTTTAGTTTGTCTGAAAATACAAATTAGAAATCAAAAATGATAATTAAAATGGCAACAAAAAGTAGAAAATCTCTTCTCCAAATGTTTTCTTCTCAGACTTTCAGAAATCGGACAATCTAGAAGTCAGCTGTGATTATTTTTAAAGCCATCTGAAGTGGTGAAAATTATGTGGTCTGTGTAATCAAAATGACCGCCATAATTCATTAGATACTACATTAGATACTACATAATTCATTAGATACTACATTTCCATCTAAAGGAAAAAACATTTTTTCCTTTAGATGGAAAAAATATTTCTTCCATCTAAAGGATAGGGTCAAATTACTCACTTTCTTCAAAATACAAAATTATGTAGCTTCGGTTTCAGTTTATTTATTTAATTAATTTTTACATTTGATGACTCCGCATGGAACGACCTAAATATAGATATATTTAGGCATAAGACTTGCTGTCTTATCCTATAATTATGATTATCGACCCTGTAGGGTCGATAATCATAATTATGAGTTTCGTGGATGATTATTATTAAACAGTGCAGCTCAGCTCTAAAGTTTTTGTTTTGTTTAGTAAACTTCAGTTTTAACATGTTCCATACGAAAAAATCTAATGCGGCAAGTTTGACCAGCGAGCTGGTCAAGGCGTTGGCCCATCACTTGCGATTAATCTATCAGGTAAAATCTCATTTAAGCTTCTCGAGCGCTACTGCAAAGTGGAAAAGTGCCTCATTTTGCTGAAAGACAATGTATTGTCACTTCGCCTTGACTGCTTCAATTCAACAAAAAGGTAATTCTACAGCTCGAATAGGACTCACAACGGTTCTTTTGAAAAAAAAAAAAAAACGAATTGGCACTTATGAGTAATGTTTCAGTGTATAGCAGTGTAAACCATTCAATGTAGAGTTTATTAAATGAAAAAAAATTAGAACAAATGAATCGCTAACAATGTTATTCGAATCTTGAAATATATATATACACACACACACACACACACACACACACACACAGTCGGGTTTCTTTTTATGCGGTAGATACGTTCCATAGAAAACCGCATATAAAAAATCGCACAAAAAAGATCATATTTAACGTTGAAAAATTAGGGATACGTTCCATACTTTTCTAAAACCGCATAAAACCGAAGCAGTGAATTAAAATAAACCTAAAATCGCATAAAAAAGTTTATAAAAATTCAGGAAAATAAGAATGCCTAAGTTTGTTTTAAAGCTTTATTCATTTAATTTTATTGAAAAGTAACAATTTTTTTTTTACATTTTGTCATCAGAATTATCGCTATTTAGACAATATTCGGCAACATTTGCAAACTGGTGCTAAATCACTTTCATCACCAGAAGAGATAGTCAGCGCATCAGATCTGTATGGTAAATGGCAATTGTTCTTCATAAACAGAATTAGCTTCACCCTCGTTCTGTGCTGATTTTTTTCTTCTGACAATGTAATCAGTGATTAAACTTTGCGATGATGACTTTACTAAGTTTTTATACAGCTCGCGATATCGAGACATACAGTTCTTGAGCTCACGTTGGAATTTAAAGGATTGCCTTTGTGTCATTAACAAGAAAATGCTTTTCCAATTTATTGCAAAGTTCAAGACCTTCTCGAATTATATTTTCAGTAAGTGGAAGAGAGTTTTCTTCCGCTTCACCATCGTTATCTGGATCTTCGACGATATCTAAAGTTAATCGATGTCCAATAATATCATCATCACTTAAGGCACTATCCACAAGTAATTCGTCTACATCAGTGTTTCTCAACCTGTGGTCCGCGGACCAGAGTTGGTCCGCAACGATGGGACAGGTGGTCCGCAAGCAGAATTAAATTAATTAAATAAATATATATTTTTTAATTATCCAAACAAATTAAAATTTAATAAGTAAGTAAAAATTATTGAAATCAAATGGAGACTTAAAAAAAACAGCAAATAGCGCCAGAATGTTTCAAAGGCGGAAGCAATAAAACTATATTGTTGTTCATTCACCCCTCTTTTATTACTCGTAATTCTGGCACTACAATAATTTGTAGCAGCAGAATGACGAATAATAAGAGGGGTGAAGTGAACAACAATATAGTTTTATTGCTTCCGTCTTCCCTTGCTGTTTTTTCAGATTTGAAGTGAATATGTGTTATCCACATTTCAACCAATTGCTTGTTGTTTATTGATTTTTATTACGGAAGGTTTTCCTCCTTCAACCAAGGCTCAGTATACCTGCAGAAGTGCTAAATGATAATTGGACAAAGTATGTCCTGAGTTAACCCCAGTATTTATATATTTATATATTTTTCGGAAACGTTTTTTAATAATGGAAAAGTAGCTTAGAACTAGGACTTTGAAAATAAGAGCAAATGAAACAGGTGATTGCTAACCCTAATTGTGATACACATGTTGTAACGGCAAGTAAATCTGATACTATTAAAGTAGAAGAAAAAACAAGCAGTTCAAAGAAAAAATGCAGTAGGAAATATAACAATTCATATTTGGAATTCGGGTTTACTTGGTGTGGAGATGAAAGTGAACAGAAACCTTAATGTGTTTTGCGTTATGAAGTGTTGTCGAACGAGTGCATGACACTTTCGAAACTCCGAAGCAAATTGGAAAAAAAAGCCAATTTCAGCGACGCTTAGTGACATTAAATCATGGGAAAGATGTAGTTTATGCCATAGGTTCGATTAATAGCAAGGCACTGGAAGTATCTATCTCTTAAGTTTGCACATAGCGAAAACAGGGAAACCTCATTCTAGAAGGGAAAATTTATCACTTCCAGCAATAAAAGATGTGGTAAAAACTATGTTTGACAACGTTACTATAGATGTTGATTTGACTCCTCTTTGAATGACACTGTAGTTCGCAGAATTAATGATATGGCAGGTGATGTAGAATCTCAGTTAATCGAAAGTGTTAAGAAGAGTCCTTATTATGTGTTACAAATAGATGAGACTACTGATGTTACAGATGCGCAGTTAATATGCTACATAAGATATGCGCATGATAACAACATACATGACGATATTCTGTTTTGTAGAACTTTGTCATCCCGAATAACTGGAGAAGCAATATTTTACACTTTTAATAATTACATAATACACAAAGGGATCCAGTGGGGAAAATGCATGGGCTTTTGTTCGGATGGAACTCGCAGCCCTTACTGGCAGGCATAGTTGGGGGTTGTTTCTATGGTCAAGGAGGTGGCTTCGGATATGAATCGTGTATATTGTTTCACACATAGGGAAAGGTTGGCCTCCAAAGGAATGCCACCAGAATTTAAAACTGTGATACACAACGCTATAAAGCTAGTAAATTTTATTAAGGCTCGAACGCTAAATAACAAGTTATTTTCAGTATTCTGCGAAGACATGGACAGTAAATATACACCTTTTTTATACGAGTATACAACTTTTGCGTCATCCTAAAATTCGCTGGATTTTCAGGGGAAAAGTACTAAGAAGCATATTTCAATTAAGGTATGAAGTTTTATTGTTTGTAAATGAACATAATTCTAATTTTGCATCACTTCTTGTTGACGAAACATGGTTATCAACACTATCCTATCTTCTTTCAGACATTTTTTTTCGAAATTAAATGAACTAAATCTCTCCCTTTAGGAAAATTCTTTAACTGTTCTTGATGCCTACGACAAAATAAAGGCATTCGAGAAAAGAAAAAAAAAACTGGTGTTATGCATCAGTTATGTAAAAGACAGATAATTTGCACCTTTTCAAATATTGGAATCCTTTTTAGTGGAGAATGATCTTTTTGTTGATTCTGAGTTTTTGGAAAGGGTTTTTGACCACCTCAAAACTCTAAAACAGAATTTTGAAATATATTTTCCGAATAACTTTTATAAGAAATTTCTGTGGGTTCGAGATCTATTTCAGGCTTATAGTAACGATAACCACCTTTCGTTATCGACAAAAGAACAGTTAATTGAGCCCTCAACTGACAGTAGGCTTGAAGTGCAATTCCGTGATCTTGATTTGGCTCGATTCTGGATCTCGCCTTCAGTGAGAAGAAACGAATTTCCGGAATTATCTGAAAGCACGGAAAATCGTCATGCAGTTTCCTACAACCTGTCTTTTTAAGAAAGGATTTTCATCGCTCCTTCAAATAAAAACAAAATACAGAAATCTTCTTAGTGTTTGTGTGTGCCGATCTTCGACTGAAGTTGACCAATATTGAGCCAGATATCCAGCAACTCTGCAAAGGACCGAGAAGCTGAACCATCTCATTAAAAGTAAGTAGTA
This sequence comes from Typopeltis vanoorti, assembly GCF_054136105.1. Classification (NCBI taxonomy): domain Eukaryota; kingdom Metazoa; phylum Arthropoda; class Arachnida; order Uropygi; family Thelyphonidae; genus Typopeltis; species Typopeltis vanoorti. The sequence continues at coordinate 96,342,346 of NC_143550.1, read as the reverse complement.
ACATAATTATATCATATTATTTAATTGGGCTACAGTTTCCGATTATTCTTGTTACTGGTTTTGGAATTAATCCATTTCCAAAATCGGACAAAATCGGGGATGAAACGAGAGTTACGCAAAGTGACGTCACGGTGAGGTTCAGCTCTGCTGGCGAGGAGGATAGCTGTCCACGTCCCGTTTAGCAAAGTTCCGTATCTCGTACGGTCGCTTGCGAGAATATGCAGCCGACCACACAGAATCCGTTCGCATGCAGACAACATACGTACGGTCATGGATTGTACAGAAACACTCATCACAACGTAACGAATACAAGCAGCACACAAGAGGGATATAAATAAAACCACCACATGATTAATGAATCTGCCATCTGCCAGATTTAAGATGACCACTGTTGTGCCTATGTATAAAACAGGACGGATATAATTAAAACCACCATCATTACACGATTATTACAAATCAAATGCGTACGGTATATACGGCATACGGTCGCTGGCGGGAAAATGCGCCCAACCACGTGTATGGCACTTTGCGACTGACATCGTGGGTTGGACTGTTTATAGATATCGGGAATGACCCCACATAAGAGGATGTCTTAAATTTTTTTTTTTTCTGGTCATGGAAAACTCCACAGGGAAATAAGGCAATTCATATCTGCCAGAAGTGTGTGTGTAGATGGGGGGGGGGGGGGGCATTACTGGTTTCGGGATGCTGAGTGAAATTTTTGGGTATATTCAATGGATGGTTTGGATAGGACAAGGGATGCCATCCATGATGGAATCCATGGATGTGAAGTTTGTATCCAGTATTACGATGAATGGAGTAAGATAAGAACAACATTTTCCCCCTCTTCTCATAACGCACTTAACGAATGGAGCAGATTACATGTCACAGGTTGAATGAGAGAGTGAGTGAAGATAAAAGTTGTTGTGGGGCTAGTTAATTTGTCCATACTACATGAGTATGGACAAATAAATGGGGATAACGTATAAATTGTAAAAATTGCTGAAGGGTAGATGAATGAGGATTAAAGATAAACGTCGTTTGGGGCAGATGAATGAAGTTATCAACGGGACGGCGCTGATTCACCATTCATTTGCCCATGGTATCAATGGTGCTAAAATGTTGTGGGTGAGCTTAATCAGTGTGGGTAGATGAATGGCGATCACATATAAAATATAAAAGTTGCTGTGGGCAGATGAATTGGGATTTCAGCGGGACTGCGCTGATATACCCATTCATTTGCCCAGAACAAATCGGAAACTGATACCTTTCATTCAAAATTAAGTGGATATTGAATACCACATTATTTCAGTAATTGATACTTTTTATTTGTTTAATAAAAATTAAAACTTTTTTTAATTTTTTTCCAGATGTATTTGTAAATGTTGTATATGTAAAATGTTGTATATGTAAATGTAATATGCAAATATTGTATGTAAATATGTAAATATAATATGTATATGTTGGAAATCCCCCTATACATTTAAAAAAAATTAAATAACTTAGTGGTCCGTAGAATTGTTTTAGGCATTTTACTGGTCCTTGGGCTAAGAAAGGTTGAGAAACGCTGGTCTACATCATTCTGGCTAAATGTATCAAAACCTTCTCCACCAATTTCATGTGCCAAAAGTAATGATTTCAACTGATAATGTAGATGTTTTCATGGTTGCACTGTTTACAACACATCCAGATCAAGCTGCTTTCCAGCATGTATTTAAAGTTTGTGGTCCTATTTCAGCGATAACAGATGCAACATGATTTAAGCAGTCCAAAATAGAAATTTTTTTCCAAACGTCAGTTACTCTTAATGATTCATTTTCTAGTTTATCCAATATAAATTGAAAATGTGCTTAACGTAATATTTTTTAAAAGTAGCAATTATGCCTTGATCTAATGGCTGAATAATGCTTGTATTGGGTGGAAAAACGACTACTTGCACATTTGGATGTTCTAAATGCCGATGACTTGGTGCATTGTCAACAATTAATAAAACCTTAAAATCGGGAGCTTTTTGCTTCATATATGTTTCCACTTCTGGTACAATGCCATTACTGAACTATTCAGTAAATACAGCAGTTGTTACCCAGGCCTTTGAATTAGCCATCCAATGTACAGGCAGCTGTTTTAGATCTTTGCCTTTTAGAGCACATGGTCTTAGAAATCGATTTACTAGGAGGGGTTTCAACATTTGATCACCTGATGCATTGCTACAAACTAACAACGTTACTCGATCTTTGCTTGCTTTAAACCCACTTGCTTTTTCTCAGACTTTGCGATGTAAGTCCGACTAGGCATTTTGTTCCAAAACAATCCTGTTTCGTCAGCGTTCAACACTTGATCGGGACAATATCTACTATATTCAGTAATTTTGGCTGCTTCAACCTCGCCTGTAATCTTCACGTTATGAAGTGCATTCCTTTTTAAAATCCCGGTTAATCATCCTTTGCTAGCTGAAAATTCTTTATCAGCCTGGGAAGCGGAAGTAGACGGCTCCAATTGCTTCATTTGTTCATAAAACCGAAGAGCTTTTTGTTTAATTAAATAACCACTTATAGGAATTCTTCTTTGAGTTAATTCTTCAATCCAAATTGCGAGCACTCGTTCCGTTTTTTTCTAATAAAGCATCTCTTGAGTACGATCATAATTTGGCACTTAATTTTGTGCCAGAAATGGCAGATTTTCTTATTTCTATTTCGTTCTTTTCAATTGCTCTTGTAGTAGATTCGCCTAAATTAAAATGTTTACCAATCGCCATAGAGCCCCTCTCCTTTTGCTAAGCGATCTAAAATTGCAATTTTCATTTCCAAAGAAATTGCTTTTCTTTGGTGCTTTTTTTTATTTTTTGTCCATTGAGCCAGATTAAATCTCAAAAAAATAAAAAAATAAAAAATTTAGACTTTCGATAATGAAAAGACAAACACTTACATGCAAAATTAAACTTCACGGACACTCACTGCTTACACGTTACTTACCTTACGCCAGAATGTGCTGCAACATGCTGTTCATTATGTACAGCGATACATACGTTTTGAAGTTATGTACCGCATAACTTCAAATCCGCATAAAAAAGATACGCATAAAAAGAGATCCGAGTGTGTGTATATATATATATATATATATATATATATATATATATATATATATATATATATATATATATATATATATATATATATATATATATATATATATATATATATATATATATATATATATGTGTGTGTGTGTGTGTGTGTGTGTGTGTGTGTGTGTGTGTAAAGCCCGTTCGACACGAAGAGAGAAGCTCTACTTCCCGAGACTCAGTTTTTTGTTTCTCTCGGAAACTGGAGTTTTTTGTCCCTCCAAACAGGCAAGCCGGCCTCTTGAACATACATATCTACAGACATACACTACTTATTGGGCAAGGAAGGTAAGAGAAAACCACCTTGTTCTATTATAATTCCATAGTAAATTACCATGGCTACGTCCACCAACCATTAGGTTGAGAAGAGGAGAAGAAGATATATTATATATAATGTTCTGTTAGGTCATTTAGAGCCGGTTTCCGATTATCTAATCCTCCTCCCATGCACGATATTAAATGTACTACTTTTGTGGGGGATGCACATAAAAATCCATTACTGAGTATATATCCTACCTTTCTTCTCTAAGTTATGTAAAAATGTTAAAAAACAACTTTGGATTCATGGACCACATTCTATATATATTCTGATAGCAGCTATTGTTCTTTCTTTCGTCCCGATAAAAAAAATTAAATACACTCCCACAATGCAATGTAAGATAATACACTAACAATGTCACATTCAGTAATTTGCCTTCAGCATGATTTTAAAAAAATATTTGGTATAACTGCTTAGACTGAAGCAGATGATCATTCAGTATCAGTGTTTACCGATCAGTCAATGATGAATGGTCAGTGTTGTTTCCAACTTGAATGCGAACTGCAAAAAAGAAGAACCGACAACACTAAATTAATTAAAAGTACTTTAACTGAGAAGACAATCTTCAAGAACTGACAAGAACAAATTGATACTTCACAACTATTGACTAACGTATATATGATCGTTTGAAAGGTCGTTAATAATTCTGTGCAACGTGTCATCATACTTTTTTTAGTGTCCATTTGCCGGTGGCGGGTAAGAACGCAAAGATAACTCCACGTAGTCCATTTTTCTATCCTCTCCCCACTTATTCTAAACCTTCTTCAAAACGTGGGTCATATCACGCAACTTTACCTCACTCTCTAGACTGTGGGAAAGAGGTGTGTTGGACAAAAAAAAAGGAGAAGGCTGACAGCTGCTTTAAGCAAATTGATGTGGAAAATGGACAAAAAACGCGGCATACATAAAAGACACACCGGGATTTTTTTTCTTTTATGAAATACGTAGATGGAATTTTAAAAAAAAATAACCGTAAACAACAATGATAAAAAAAAAGAAAGTTTGAGACATCGAAAGTAGGCCGTTTGCTTTTATTCTAAGCTGAAATATCTAGTCTCAAAGAAAGAAGGTTTTTATTTTTTCAAGAAAATCTGGGTTATGCTTCCTCTTAAAATACATGCGAATCTAATAACCATGCATTTCAATAGATATAATAATAATATTGATCTTTTAGGACTAGTTATAATTTCCTTCATGATATTTCTAACCATGTGTCAACAATCAACTATAAAGCTGAAATATTGTTACTATTTTATCGATGTTACTATCTGTATCGATTCAGTCCTGCTTTCGCAGGTTACAAGATTTGATGAATTTGGAAACAACGGAACTAACAGCTAAGACACTGAATAATCAACCCCATATGTGTGTGTGTGTGTGTGTGTGTGTGTGTGTGTGTGTGTGTGTGTGTGTGTGTGTGTGTGTGTGTGTGTGTGTGTGTGTGTGTGTGTGTGTGTGTGTGTGTGTGTGTGTGTGTGTGTGAAATTGAGAAAGAGGAAACAGTCTTGAAACAAAAGGTGAGAAGCTGTCTGGCTCATGGTTCCATGAGCAGTATAAAATCTGGGAAAACAATATCCTTGATCTCTTCCAGCAACATTGGAATGAAAGGAATCAATTCTGACTGAGCAGAGCAACATTACTCCCTCCCCTCCAAAAAAAAAAAAAAAAAAAAAGAATTTCGTGCTTATATAATGGACCATGCCCATTTTTAAAATAAAAGAGACAAAAGAGAGAGAAGTAGGATATGTTTCGTGAGAACGAAAACAGTGTCGTGTTTTACTGTCGAACGTAAGTTTGGTTTTTCTCACCAGTGCTGAACTAATGGGATGAGGATCTGTGATTGAGGCGTTGGTTTTAGAAGTTCTTGGAGCTTAGAGAGTGGTTGAGCACTCTAAGGTTTGTCAAATGAGCAGGAGAAATGGCAGCAACATTATGATTAGTCTGAAGTCAGTGAAAGAGAGAGTCATTGTGAAGACTATGTCCTGTGACACTCCTGGTAAATTCCTGCTGTACTTCTGCTCCATCATAACACACGTATGAATAGGAAGAGAATAAGTTTCCTCAATCTCATAGGATATACCGTAAGATGGCAATTTGCTGAATAGGTCTCTATGTCAGACTAGATCAAATGTGAGCAGCTGAACAAGTTTCTCTAAATCTTTTCAGCATATGTCCAGAGGTGGGTGATGTATGCTCGGAGATTCCCTTGTGGTTCAAGACTTGTGGAATCCATATTAGTGCTCCTTTGTTTAGTTGGTAGACTTCTGGGAAGTAGAAGTTATTCTCATGACAAATACGAGTAGGTCTATAGTTTCATAGAAGGCTTTTCTCTCTCCTTTTGTAATGACTGATAATTCAGTAAAAACGTAGAAACGATATAAGTATCGGTTATTTAAGATTCTTCTGATGCCTTTGCTGCAAAAGGCAATGGGAAACGTGAACTATTCCTGCTTTGATAGGATATTATATGTTTTGGGTATTTATCTATGAGAAGTTGGATAACAATAAAATGAAGCCACGATGTTAGCTTTGTTTGTAGGTGTTGTGATGAGTCATATGGACGATAGAGAGAGGGGGGGAGGGGGAGGGGGGGAATGTAGAAGTACAGATAAGGAGATACGCTCAAGACCTTTTCATGGGACTGAAAGGCACGACTGTAATTTGTATAAGAGGTAAATATTCTGCATTTGGCTTTTACAAAGTCATATTTGAATTTCTTTATGATCGTTTTGCATTTGTTCTGTGTTTCCCTGCAGGATGCAAGTTAAGCTGGATTCCTTATTTCATTCCACTTGTAATATGCTGAATTTTTATTATACTGTAGTGGTACATTTGTTTGAAAACAAGGATTGGAGAGAGAGCAGGAATTTTGAATATAATGGTTTTACAGGAAATGAAGAAAACCATGTCTTCATTTCCTGTAAAACGCTCTTTGAAATACAGTGAAAAAGTAATGATGCAGCAAGAATATACAGTCAGTCGTTAACTTACGACCAGGTTCGTTCTGACGAACAGGTTATTCATTTGGAAATCACTATACGAACCATAAGAATAGGTTAACACTTAACACGCCGAAATGCTAACTAATTTTACTATTTGTTTGTAGTGAAATAATACAAAGTACAAATTATAACATAAAATTTCTGTATTAAAGAAATTTTGAAGAAATTGTGAAACTTTAAAGAAATTTATATATTGAGCGTACAGTGCTTCTCTGTACGCTCAATATATAAATCAGTAAAATAATCAGCTCGAAACACATCGAGCAAGCGTAATTCTTCAAAGTGGCTGTTTTATTAATTGGACGATTCATTAGAGGAGACAGGGGGAGGCAAGGTTAACAAAAAGTTCTTCAAATTCATAAATTGTAACTAGGCGTTCTAGTAATGGTGCATAATATGAGTCTAGACCTTTTTGGAAGTCCTATGCTCATCTTCAGAGAAGGAGGTGACAGCAAGAGTGGGCCGCTTTTTAAAGTTTGTACATAATGTTCCACTTAGTTTGTCCAGGTTTCCTTTTCTTTTCAACATAAATTTCTCTTTATCAAACATTGCAACTTGTATCGTTCTCTCTACTTTCCTATTATTATTATTATTATTATTATTATTATTATTATTATTATTATTATTATTATTATTACGTGACAACTCCAAGTGGTCCAAGGACTCATCGTGGCAGGGCATTCTACTCTATTCTGCTACTCACATCTCACCATCTCCCCTACTACTTAATTCTCCAAATACACACAACGACACTACCATCAACACCATCTACCGCACATCACCAACAACACCAGTATTTTTTGTCTGTAAATTGTGTATGTTTTCATTGCTGATTTGCATCTACGCAGGAAAAACTCGTTTCTGGGAGAAGGAAAAAACCTGCTACTGCGTATGAGATCGGCTAACTCACCTTCAATTGAAAAAGTCCCATATAATGATGGGACTTTTTCACGACGAAAATCAAACGCAGATTCTTTTCCAATGTTCCGGTGTTATTCTAATTTCTATAGAGTGCTATATTTCCTATATTTCTTCATATTGGGATCCCTTTCTTCAAAAAACCTAAACTCCCTTATTAACAGAGGCAAATTTTTCATTGCAAACTTTTTTGTTTACTCGACTTCCCCTTGTTCTTCTGCTTCTTCTTCTCTTTCTCATCATCTTCTTCTGCAACATTCTGTGCATCCGGCTTTTTAAGATCTCACTGAAGGTTTCAGAGCTCTTCTTCCACACCTCCTCCAGCTCTCAAAATCTTAATTGTCATCCTAACCTCCCATTCCAGCTCCTTAGCTACCACCATTGTCTTGTCACCAGTCTCTTGTAAGAGCTTTTGTCCAATCCTGTGAATATATGAACATATATTTTCAGAAGCTTCTTCCAAACACTATTCATGTACTTTCTGTAACCTTACTACATGCTGCATCTGCAATAATCTGAACAAAATAATTCTTAAATAATATACATTTTGAAAACAATAGTAACACTGTTCCATGGGTTGCAGAAGTTAGTTATTTTTATGGCACAAAGACATCAAAGGTCATACTGCGCCAGGACACGGGTCATAGCGCTACATATGGTAAATATTTAGTAGGACAATCACAAACATCCATGCCCCTGGCGGGATTCGAACCCACAGCCTCTTGACGGGAGAGCGGTAATCTAACCACTCGGCCAACCAGGCCTGTGTTTACAGAACTGATGTAGTATTTGGTGAGCGTATTAGTGGGGTGGCCGTCGTAAGTAACAGTGGTTGTAAGTTGAGGACTGGCTGTATATAATTTCAGGCCACTCTTTTTGAGCAGTTTTTCACTCCTTCACTTTGCATAACGATCGGTTTCACACGACGATTGATTAATTCTAGAAATTTTATAAATGGAAATTTCATCGTATGATAAAATGCTATTTTATCATCGCACATTATCAGGGATTGAAAAATTTTATGCTGGCTCATCAGGCAAATATGTCACTAATCAGGTGCCAACTTGGTCGCCTAATATATCATTGTCACGTGTTCAATTGTGGAATTGGTCAAGCCTTTTTTAATGATTAATTTATGACCTGTTTAACCTCCAATGTTGAATCCGTATATCAACTACTTATATTAATGTTATTTAAATTAAAGGGATATTAAATCCCACATTGGTTTTGAAACCGAATAAGAAACTCAAAGATTGGAATCAGAGAGTTTCATGCTGAATATAGTATAGTAAACTATAAAAGTATCGGCGACTACTATCGTGAGCAAATGCACATAGTCCAAGTACGTAATACAAACTCGGGCAACTCGCAGCAAAGGTGGTAAAGTTCTGATCGCTATTCTTGGTATTTTCCATAATGCAAAACACATTTCCTAGGAAATTTATGCTGTTATTACATTATGGTGGGAGGTCACCACCCAGCCGGTTTCAGCCTTTATTGAGGCTTCATCAGTGAGTAGCTAGACCAAATTAATACCAAAAGATATAGCGAAAAGAACTTATATACTCTGCTATACGAGTTGTCAAAAAGGTGCATCCATTATGTTACTTAAATATAAAGAGCCAATAGGCTTCATTTCGGCGATATAAACATTATTTAAATTAAGGGGATATTAAATCCCCTTAAATAATTAAAATTTAAAATAATGTATTTAAATAATTAATTTAAATAATGTTTATATCGCCGAAATGAAGCCTATTGGCTCTTCATATTTAAGTTACTTAATGGGTGCATCTTTTTGACAACTCGTATAGCAGAGTATATAAGTTCTTTTCGCTATACCCTTTGGTATTAATTTGGTCTAGCTACTCGCTGATGAAGCCTCAATAAAGGCTGAAACCGGTCTGGATGGTGACCTCCCACCATAATGTAATAACAGTATACATAATGTAAAACACATATAGGAAATGTGTTTTACATTATGGAAAATGCCAAGAATAGCGATCAGAACTTTATCACCTTTGCTGCGAGTTGCCAGAGTTTGTACTGCGTGCATTAGCTCACGCTAGTAGTCGCCGATACTTTTATTTTATAGTTTACTATACTATATTCGGCATGAAACTCTTTGATTCCGATCTTTGAGTTTCTTATTCGGTTTTAAAACAATGTGGGATTTAATATCCCCTTAATTTAAATAACGTTTATATCGCCGAAATGGGGCCTATGTCTTATGTGACATTATATACAAGTGTCGAGGTTAAAAACTCTCAGTCAAGTAAAATGCTATGTCTACCCACATAGTTTTCTGAATTCTGATTGGTTCCGAAACATTAGTGGACGGATAGGGCCGATGATGTCATGAGACCCGACGGAAACTGATAAAGCATTCGAAAAACATTTAGGTTACGCTTTTAGAATCAATAAAAGAAATTATATATTTTCGGAAAATATTTTTTAAAAAGTTGTAATACCTCTTTCTCATCTTTCCAAGTTTTAATATCTACTGTGAATGGTTAAACTTTTGAATATTCCATCATTGCGTACAAAATAAGCCAATTATCGCTACTGATAATTGTTTTATTTCTACTTTATGTAGCTGTAAAAAATAGTAAATAAATAAAATAATTTAAACAAAATACGTTATTGTGTCGCTAATAGCTGGTTACTTTCCGTTATGTAAGCACGCTCTTTAAATATTTTATGATGCCTGCGTATCCTATCCTCTTATTAATTATCTTCCATTAAGATAAAGTCCGTCATAATCAACAAAGCAGTTTCTGTTGAATTTTTTTTACTCATCAACAAAAATTTCGCTCCCTACGATAAGTAGACGAGCGCATTTTGTAAGCTCTGCACATTATTCTGCGAGCATCATGGAAGGATATGATGATTTGCTATCAGTATGGCGCGTCATTATATAGCGTTCTTTCCGTTAAAAGAGCGCTTCTTATTATCTACTTTCGGTGTTTATGAATGAAAAACATGTCCAACGTGATATGGACATTTGACTTTTCATCATATTTCTTACTTACATTTCCTTCTGGATGCCAGTAAATTCACGATAGTTCTCTTCAGTTCCAGGCATGTTTACTGCGTTTTACAAATTCACTTTTCTAGTTTGAGTTGCTTGCCATTGTCAGTTTCGACCATATACTCCGACATCAATTAAGTGATATTAGAAATTAACTAAAGTTGATGAAATTAGTAATCATGTGCCAAGAAAGATCTCTACTGGCAAAGTAATTTTCTTTCACTCTCTATTTAATAAATAATCAAAAACTATGTAAAAGAGGTGTGTTCTCTAACAGACTGGTATAGAGAACATAGTGAATTGTGAACATAGTGTGTGTGAACACTTTTTGTTTTGTAAACCCCTCGTTTTACACATTAATCGAGAGAAGATCGACCCTATCCCTATCCTCTGTTGAATTATAGAGTATATACCCTTCCTCCCTCTCTCTCTCTCCATCTTTTTCTTTTATATTTGCGAAGAAAAACTAAACACTAGTGTGGAGTAAATAGGCATAGCTTATGAGACATAGTTGTTGTCTCATAAGCTACGTTTATTACAAAAAGTATAATTAAATGTTCTCCGTTTTCCAGAAATATTCAAAAATAAAACTATGAATTGTTAAAAAATATCAATTTTCGTCATACATTAAGTTATTTGATACCCTGTGTTATTCTTTATTTAAATTCGAATGAACATGTCATCTCCAACATCCACAAGAGTTAGTTTTCAGTATCCAGGTTTTCAGGGTCATTGTATAGTTGTCTACTTTTTTGAAGAAAAGATAGCAAATAGTTTTTTTTTTTCCCATCTGACTAATAATATATTCTCTTGCCCGGACTTAGTCAGCATTCCTTTAAACCACGTAACAAACCAGTGATGTCCTTTATCTGGTCTCTTTCGAGTGAAGATGAGTTAGCCGGTCTCATACGGAGGTAGGTTTTTTTTTTTTTTTTTTCACTCGGAAACTCGGCTTTTTCGTCCCCCAGAACAGGCAAAGTTCGACCCCGTGAACGCACATGGATTACAGTCATGAATACGTCCCAGCCATATGCCGGTCCCAAGCCTGGATAAAACTGGGGGGTTGGGGAAAGCAATGGTGAACTATCCTGTAAAAAAATCTTACCAGAAATACTTTGTGGGCAATACCTACAAAGTCACCTACGGTCGGAAACGACTCAAAGGGAAAATCAGTCAGTCAGTCTCTCTCTCTCTCTCTCTCTCTGTGTGTGTGTGTGTGTGTGTGTGTGTGTGTGTGTGTGTGTGTGTGTGTGTGTGTGTGTGTGTGTGTGTGTGTGTGTGTGTGTGTGTGTGCCCCCGCGCGCGCGCACGCCCGCGCTCTTCATCAGATTTGCCTGTTTTTAGGGATCTCAGTGCAAATTCATTGATATAAAAATGATTCGAAGATATATGTTTAATTAACTGACAGTACTACTTAATTTGTTATTTATCCACATGTATCAATGTATAACGTTGCGAATTTTTTTTTATGAGTGTTTATAGTTTCATGTTTGTTTAGTAATAACCGAAATATTAACATTTCATTCCAAGCTCGAGAGAGAGAACGCAAACGGCAACCGATGATCCACGTAATGAAAGGACATAGCTTGAAATGCAGACACTCATAAACATATAGCACTAGTGGAGAAATTAATTACTTGATTTGTTTGCTTACTTAATTCTTAGTTTACGTAAGAAATTCTTAATTTATATAATTAGAAAACTTCCAGTGGCCTACAACTAAATAAAAATATAATTTATTGTTAATATGTTTTGAAGGAGGCAAAGTATGCATTGATTACTACCCACAAGTGGAAGTAAATGACTAAATTTTGCTATCAAGATATGGAAGCATCATCCTGTTTAGCGAACAACGACAAAAATGCCCAAAAGATTTTGTTGTATATAACGAAATTCATGATGCGTGAGAAAATAAAATATTAAATCCACTAGAAATAAATAAGTCATTCCTCACAGAAAATACTTTTAGTTAGATTTTAGCTGCAATGGATATTAATTGGGATTTGTATAGAGTGAGTACGCGTAGTCGAAGAAATGCAAAGTAGCTAGACAATTGATGAAAAATCAACATTATATCGAGTTTCTCAATACGAAGAGGAAGAGATAATTCAGTGTGTATCTGTCAGTCGGTTATTTGATATCATAGCACACCACCCTCAATTTATATTCGTTTAGGGACAAATTTTTACTTGTGAAATATCACTTGAAATTTTGAATGATAATTATTATTTGCTAAACATTTTCGATAGAATGGACATGTACGAGAGTATACTTGCATTATTTTTGAATTGAGCATTACAAACTTTCAGCCAATTTCTTCATCAGTAACTAAGGGTATTACGACGATTAGTTATTTAAAACCTGTGTATTTCATCTTTTGAAATGTGGTGAAAATTGTAAAGAACTGCAAATTGATCACCACGTATTAGCACATCAGAATTTTCAAGATTTTTTTTTTTTTGTATTTCTGTTAAAAAATTCTTGCATATTATAAATCTTGTTCGGTTGTTCAGTGTTTTATGTCATTTTATTAAAAAAGAAACAAAAAACTGTAGTAAGCTAGTCAAGCTTTAATTGCTAGAAGCCTGATGACCACCAATTAGAAAACCATTATTATATCCGCATAAAAACACTCTCGCTTGAAGATGCTACACAAGATCATGCACAGGTGTGCGTGCCGTAAGTAGACAGATCGCATAAATCAAGTATGCTCTGTAACCTGTTGGGCTGTACATCATTTATTTCTAGCAAATAATCTTCAGTAACACGTGCAACCTGGTGAGACGGCAGAGGCGGGCTAGGCTAATCTGTCAGGTCACAATATTGGTCATCATCTGCATTGCGCATTAAGTCGTTGGCTAAAACATTTTCTTCGTTTGTCCTTTGGCTTAGGCAGATGAATATTTTTGTGCTACACAGAAAAATTGAATAAAACAAGTAGAGCCAAATATAAAGGTACCATATATAGCTTATTTGCTTCACAGACATTTTTATAGAGCTATTGCTCCAAAAATCTCTCAACTAGGGGAGACAAAAACTGAATCGAAATTGCATAAAAACTATGCTTAGGCAGTCTAACAGCAAATTTAAATTTACTATAACTTATCCAAGTTACTCATTCAGATCTGCAGAAGAAGGATCAAAGCGAAAGGAAATTTTTTTTTTGGGTGGGGGGGGGGACTTGAATGTGACAATGATAAGATTTTGTATAAGAATACGCTACTTCAAGTCCCTAAAAATAACTATAATAATTATTAAATAAAAATTCACTTGTTGCACTTTCATTTGTTGAAGTGATAGAAAATATTAAAGCGCACATTGTAAATGGACGAAAAATATACTTTTAAAGAGCATTAAAATCGTTAGCAACCAACTTACAAATTGTTTTCCTTTTCTGAAAAATAACGATGCTGTTACATTTTTAAAGGTAATGCAATCTGACATTCTTGGAAACATCTAGGTTCGAATCCCTTCCAGTTTGCGAGAAGCTAGCATATCAATCCCAGTTTTCCCGAAAATGGGTAGTTTCCCTCCCGCTGCACATATAAACAAACTTAACGTCTCTATCATACCAATAATTAATTTATATAACTGGCCGAGCAGGCCGTTGAACTTGACACATTAAGAAAATATGCGAGGAAATTTTATGTGTAATTTTAAACGTTAATCTCAAAATGTTCTCATTTATTGATAGATTTTACTAGCATTGAAAAATAACATTACATGTGTTTAATACAGTCAATACGCTATGCCACCTTGTTTATTTCCGTCAAATCTTTGGAAAGCGACAGATAGTATCCGTTGCCTTCGGAGGATTACATGCGAGTATTAAGATAAAACGTGAAATCTCAGATTCTATTCAGGAACGTTATCTCAAATTTGTGAACATTCTTAAAAAGGCCATCATGAGACGCTGACTACCTGCACTTGCGTTCTTAGAGACGTGAAGATGACGGTATGCATCTGGACCAGTACCCCTTTGAGGAAACGGGAACTTTTCAGTCCCTTTGTTAGCACTGTTTCAAATAGTTGTCCTCTAACTCTCGTATGAATATATGTAATGTATAATTTATTAAAATTTAAATATTTAAGACTTATCGATTTCTGTTTTTAATTGAAATTAAAACCATAGACCAGGCAGAAGATATAAATCGACTCTTTTGCGAAGTAGTTCCATCAAAATCCACTCATCCCAACAGAGGAAAGACATATGTGATGCTGATAGAATTGATAGAATATCACAGATTTCATTAAACCCCTATGTGAAAAGGGAATAATCAATTTGCCATGAAACGCATTGCGGCAGTGTTGGAGTCAAATGCTATTTACTAGTACAAAAGTCGCAACAATGAAATATCTCTTTCACGTATCGCAACGAAAAAGATAGTCCAACGGGAACATCAAAACTCTTATATATACATATATATATCTTTCTATGAAGCAATAATTCGTTATACGGAACAGAAGATCAGAAGAACACAGGGAAACACGAGAATTAAACTATATTTGCATCATGCGACTAGTACCTATTAGAAACATCAGATACTAATACTTCATGTAAGGAGACACCAACATTAAATTACTTTTAAAAAAAAAAGTTAATAGGGAAAAAGTTAATAAAAATACTTTTCTGAAAAAAAGTATTTTTTTAAAAAAAGTAAGGCAAAAAATCTAATATCTTGATTTGTGTCAAATATGATTAAATTAGAGAAAATTTATATAAGATTCTTGTTTTTTATACAATAAGTATGTTGAGTAATGCTGAATAAACAAACGTTTTCATTAAAAATATCTTTACATGGATGACTATCGGAACATTCATACTATATTCATAGAAATATTCGTATTTTATACTAGTATATAGACTGGTTCTTTATCTTATTTATCCTAGGTGTAAATAATGTCAACAAATAGTCTTGATCGATCTCATTGTGTTAGTCGACTCCCTAACAGGCTGTGGTCAAATCTCATTTCTAGGCATGGATGTTTATTGTCTTCTTTTTCTTTTTTAAATTTTTTTCCACCCACAAAAAGCTTATTTGTAAACCTATAGAACGTTCATACCATGGTTTGGGCTAAGAATGTTTTATATACACCCTCTGTTCAAAAAGAAACCGAACGTTTCGAAATTAGAAGAAACAAATGGCGCTACCTGTTGTATCTTTTGTTGTAGAAAGCGGCTACCTTCATTAGTGTTGTGTCAACTGTTTATGACATTTGTTTCATTAGAAGCCGAATTGTAATGCCAATAGTAACAGAGTGTTTTGACGGACGGTCGGAAAATGAGTTTCAAACAGAGAGTTGCGATTAACTTTTGTGTTAAACTTGTAAAAGTTTTACCGAACGCATCAAATGCTTCAAAAAGCATACGGTGATGACTGCTTGTCCTGTACTCAAGTTTACGATTTGTTACGATTTATGATTTAAGCGATTTCAAAGTGGTCGTGACACTCTTGAGGCCGGGCCCTCCTTGAAACGATCGTTACTGGAGTAGAAACGTGAGTAGAAACAAAGCGCCAGAGTGCTGAGTGGAGACCACCAGAAGAGGGGCATCCGAAAAAAAGTCTCTTGGAGAAGTCAAAAGTAAAGACAATGCTGATTTGTTTCTATTTCCAAGAGCATTATCAACAAAGAATTTGTTCCGCCTTGCCAAACGGTCAATGGTGAGTTTATCTCGAAGTTTTGAAGCGATTGATAGCGAGAATTCGTCGCGTACGTCATGAATGTCGTGACGACCGACCCTTCGTCAAAACACACTGTCACTCTTGGTACTAAATCTCGGCTTCTAATGAAACAAATGTCATAAACAGTTGACAACACTAATGAAGGTTGCTGCTTTCGCCAACAAAAAGATACAACAGGTGGCCCCACTAGTTTCTTCTATTTTCGAAAAGTTCGGTTTCTTTTTGGACAGAGGGTATATTTATTAATTTTTACATGTTTTCTAGGGTTTTTTAAAATTTATTTTTTACATAGTCCGGAAACCCTGTTGCAGAGACCAGACATAGAACTTTGTAATCGCCCATTACTTTCGTGACCAGATGTGAGGCCACCACTATTCAACTTACTGAATGCCTGAATGTGGCGTAAAAATTGTACCGTGTTTTATCCCCTAGAGCAGTTTTCGGATTATATAATATAAATAAAGAAAATGAATTAATTCAGTAACGTTCTTTCATTCCTCAAGTGTAGTAGCTAGAATTATTTCGCTTTAAAGTTTGGAAATTGGTACGCTATCAGAGGTCACCCCCCTCATTATCGGTAGCTCAGTTCATTTCTACTGCAGATTTTTAGACGTAAGAGTGAAAGAATGCAGCTCAACAGATGTCAGCTCGTGTTCTGGTTCTACCTGATACATAATTTTTGTGAAATTGTTTGAGTTTTAGGTCGATTTGTTTAGTTGCTGGGTAGTTCCCGAGTAACTCGAGAACCAGTTGAAAGAAAGCCTATATAAAAGTTCCTTTAGTCTGCGATACTCATCTTACTCTGATAGGTATTCCTTCTGGAGCAGAAAGTAGCTGGATGACTCACGTTGACTTGTGTCATATTAATCATTTGGGATTATAATCTTACCACTTGTGCATAGTGTTTGAATTCATTATTTTCAGATATCATGAACATTGCATTTCCTTTTAGCAGCAATGTCAGTGTGTATAGGTAGCATTCAGTTTCATGCTGCATACGCCAGGTTAATATCTTGTTATTAACCACTCATTAGTTGAACAATCTCTTCTGTATCTACATAATACTACTATTCACTATTCATTTGAATAGTGAAGAGTAGTATTATGTCGAAGAGTCAGTTTCTTTTCATACGCATTATTCCGTACAATACTTGTAACTCTTCTGATCTGCGCCTTATAATTTTCATAACTGCTGACGGCATCTTTATTATTATTATTATTATTATTATTATTATTATTATTATAATTATTATTTATTATTATTATTCCGGGCAACTCCAAGGAGTCGACAGACTCATCGAGGGAGGCCCTAACATCATGTCAAGAACAACTATTCGACATTCACACAGTATCTATCATACCTTGCCTTGAACTCATTTACGGTCGTAGCACCCACCACAGACTCTGGCAGCTTATTCCACTCATTCACCACTCTACAAGTAAAAAACCTAGCTCTGACGCCCTTGTTAACCACATTCTTGCCTAGCTTCCATGTATGGCCCCTAGTCCTCCCACCACCAGTCCTATTTTCAAAAATATATTCTGGATTAATCTTATAGTAACCCTTCAGTAATTTGAATGTCTCAATCATATCACCCCTTTTCCGCCTATCGACCAATTTTTGCAACCCACAAATCTTCAACCTATTCTCATAAGGTTCATTCCACAGACTTGCTATCATCTTGGTCACTCGTCTCTGGATCCTCTCCACCTCCTCCCCATCACGAAGAAACCCTGGCGCCCATAACTGGGCACAGTAGTCCAGATGGGGGTCTTATCAAGGCTCCATACAGAGGAACAATAACTTGTTTGTCTCTGCATTAACATGCAGAGACAAACAAGTTTGAATCTTTATGCACACGGTATTCCTTCCACATTATCTTAGAAGCTCTGGTTTAATAGAATTGACATCCATTTCGTCCATATCTAGTTTATATCTCGAACTCCAGGGACACATTCCGAAATTGCATCATTTTAATATTTTTAAATGCATTCCAGGTACTTCCAATATTCTTCACACTAGCAACCGATAATATGGGATGGCACCTAGTGCTTCAAAGTAGGGAATTATGACCTACTGAAGAGAATCAGTTGGTCATAATGTTCTGCTTTGAAGTTCAGCATGTGACCTTTTTAAACTGGACTATCCATGCACTGAGTCACTTACCAGATCAGTACAACATGATCATTATCACCAACTGAAGGAAGATTCACATCTTTAACCGAAACCAACCTCCCCTCTCCGACACTATAATCACGTCTAACACTCTGTAACCTCTTGTTTCTTTCGTCAGATACTGCTTGAAGAAGTTGTTGTTTCGCAACTGCTGAATAAATTCAGTTCCGTTCTCCTGATTAGATCTGACTAGTACCTAATCAATGTTCGGAAAATTAAAATCACTCATGGTGATGACTCGTTTAGCACCCATCAGGTTGATATGGCGGTACATTGAATTACCAGCAACATCCCACAGCGTGTTTTATTTTGTTATATATCATAGGCAAAAACATAGATGAGAAGAATTTTAATTAATTTCAATTTTAATTTCGATTCCTCTATTCTTCCAAATCAATTCAGAAAAACTTCCCCTAGGCAGATGTGTGTTTGTTTAATGTCTTGTTTTAAATAGTAATTCTAGGACAGCTGAGGATTTAATGGAATTAAATGATTTTCAGAGTCCAAGAAGGCTAAACAGAGAGTTTAACCTTTTGGACTTCGTTTATTATATTGGTGATTTTTTCTATAATTTGCCTAAGTAGGAATATGATCAATGTTATTACTGTAAAGTTAAAAGTAAAATAAAATAAGGCGTCAGCTTGATTATATCTAATCACATGAACGTACAATGATATGTATAATTATGCCGATGCATTATTTTAATTTTAACTTTTGTAAATATTTTGTATAGTGCAAATATTTTCCTTTTTATTTCTTTTGTTATTAACTCAAGTTTACATCCTTCTGGGATTTTTAAAACAAGTTAAAGATCTTTTCCAACTAATCCACTACTTACCGGTTCTTGCTTTCAAATTTCAAGTTTTTGAATTCTTGAATACCCCTTTCTCCAAGAGTCCTTTCCTCCATCGTTTTCGAGGCTGCCTTAATCTCTTGTCTCGTAAACTTGGCACGTCCAGTTCATTCACAGCTCTTCGATTTGCGCTAAATATCATTTTTTAAAATTTTCACCGTAAAGCTATTAATTAATAATCGTTAATTTTGTTCATTATTTAGTTTCTTGGATGATTTTATTATTCTGTCTCTTTAGAGTAACTATTTTTTCTTTTCTGATTTCAAACACCTGATATCATTGATATTCTTATAATCCTCGACGGTTTCTTTTATTTTACTAGTAATAAATATCAGATTTAATGTATTATTTTTCTGATTGTTTTACATAATGCTAAATATTCTGTTGCGCGTCACCAAGTTGTAGATAAATTTTTTCTGTACAAAATTTATCTATGCATAAATGCAGATCAGCATTTAAGGAAGTAATTATAGATAATCATGAGATCATGTTTCTTTTTTGTACTATTTCATCTCTTCTTAGAAATCGTCCAACGCGCAAACAAAGAAACGAGATCTCACGATTATCTAAAATTACTTCCTTAAGTGCTCATCTCTATGCTGTTTTCCAATGGGAAAAGAAAGACAACTTAGCCGAAATCAGTTCCTTTAAAAAATCCATCTCAGTTTTTCCCTATGTCTCAAAACAAGAATTCCCTCTATTCATATAAGTCTTCATCAAGAATAACTTTTCCTTCTTTTTCTAATCATAGCACCTTCAAGCAGCCACCTCGACATGCAAAACACTGGGATTTCTCTTCTGCTTCAGATGCTGTGTCTAATCTGAAGAACCGCTTACTAATATAAGTCACAATTCCGCTCTAGTATGGCATATTCGCCATACTAGGCAAATCCTCTTTTGTATGGTAAATATGCCATACTAATATGGGAATTACATTTGTCAAGCAATTGTTAGAGGTAAGCAGCACCTGAAGTAGAAAAGAAAGCCCAATGTTTTGGAAAAAGTGAAATTTATTCTTGACATGACATTAAGGAAACAGTTGGAGTGAATTACTATATGTAAGAAATTAGGCTTAACTAAGAAGAAGTTTTTGAATAAATTAAATATGACTATATTGTCTTTCTTTTTGAAAATAGTTCAGCACTGAAGTTCAGCATTTAAGGAAGCAAATGTCAATAATCTTTAGATTTTATTTCTCTGATTGTTTGAACATTGCAGAATTTTAAGAAGAGATGAAGTGGTACAGATTATACTGTATTTTATGTTATCGAAAATATGAAACAAGTATGTATTTAATGAAAGCCCTGCTAGTGCTGTATATCTGATCTGATATTCAGTAGAAACAGAGTAAGGGAATGAATTGAAGAGGAAAAATGGTCTACTCATTTGTAAAACATCTAAATTCAGGGTGGAAGAAAATCATAGGATGAAGACTTGTTTAGAAAGCATTCCTGGAAAAACACGATAGAGTGGAAGAGTGGATAGAGTGAAGAGACAAAGTGCAACATATCTAAATTATCTTTCTGGGTTTCATCAAACTTTTTTCAATTCACTTCCTCTACGTAACCCATTTCCTCTGCCATGTTATATGATTAAATGTTTACAACAGACACTAATTAGTGTCACAAAATTTCTTGTTTGGAGGGACCTATTTAAAAAGCTATTCTTTAAAGTCGCAATTAAATGATGTTTTAAATTGAACACAGTGTTAATGCTTCAATATTCTTATATGTTGGCTAATGAATAATACAGATGTTATGAAGTGCATGATGGAAATTCTCATTGCAGTCCAGGTAAAACAGTACCGACGTCACAATTTAAAGAGTTTGATTAATTTAATTTTAAATTTATAGATGAATTCCTCGATGTATATATCATGTCCCTACCAATTTAAAATGATCTAAAGATGAAATGTTAAAAATAATGCCGATTTCTAATATATTCTATAACCACTTCACAGTTATATGTTTTCAGTTTGATTCTCAGTAACATCCCTTTATTCCCAGTAACATCACTTCAGATCAACTCTTCCTAACTTAATTCTCAGAATGTTTTTAGAAATTGCATACAGTTTGATTATTTCGACTATAAAAATCACATTTGTGCACATGTTCACTCTTATATCGAATGTCAAACCTGAATCTTTAATTTTTGATGTTTTAGCTAAAATATATTTACCTCGTTCTGTAAAATTCATTGATTATTAAGGCAACTAGTAATTGTAATTCTCACGTTTTTCATTTTCTATACTTAAATGTGAAATTTCTTCCAATTAAACTTAAAAGAATCATCTTCCTTCGAAGATATTAGAGATATCTTAATAATCTCTATTATTCATTTCCTACTGTGATTACTTAGTAATTTTTACTCTTTCTATCTGATTCTTTAGAAAATCATAGAAAACTTAATTAAAAATGCATGCACCTCTTCTCCCTGGTAGCCTCCAAACCCAAAAATTATTTTTGCCGTAAGTTCTGCTGCGTTCAGTTCATCTTTTGACAAAGAATAGAAATGCTTAGAAATACTCAAATAGCTGCTCTTGATATCTATAAGATAATTCACCTTTTAAGATAAAGGCCTCATAAGTATACCTTAGCCGTTATAGTCTGCTTCTCTTTACTCTTTACCAGTCTGGCTGCCGGTGTTCTCTCAAGCTTCACACCATGTATTAATAGACAGATACTTTTTTCTGAAATTTTGCAACTAATTTTTGAAACAGCGCCAGTCTTTTAATTACCTTCATTTTGTTATCAATGGAAATCTGACTGCAAGCCCCTTTCAATTTTTTTGCTAAACCTTTGGCTGATAAAACCTATGTCGTATTCAGTTTAGGATGCTAAATACCGTTATAAGGTATTTTCATATGAAGGTGTGTTAGCTGGTCTCATAGTGAGATGGCAGGATTTTTCTTCCTGGAAAATTAGATTTTTTCATCCAGAAAATCAGGTATACCGGGAAGAAGAACACATACAATTTAAAGATATGATACGTAGACCCTCATAGCCTTAGATGCTTTTACCGTTATACTGAAAAAAGACAGGTGATGAAGATAGTACATTGCACTCCTCATTCATATTGATAAGCTTGCATTACAGAATTAAACAACACTTGTAGAATATTACTTCTACAACCCTTAACTGCTGATCTCTAAGGCATTCCTCACTGAAGATCTAATAGCCATGTAGAAACAGTACTAGTAAAACTCACCTCTATCCTGCCTGTCTCGTAAAAGAACTTTCCCTATCCCCTCGTCACTTCGAGGACTAACGTTTCTCCTTGATTAAATTATTTTACAGTCGTTCTCATTTAGTCTTTTAGCACCCGCGCAGAACAATACAATATGTTTAATTTCGTTTCTTTCTCCCTCTTTTTTTACCTCAGAGATATTCTTTGAGATGCACTGGACTCGAACACAGATGTTTGAAAGTATTATCACGCATATTACACTGTGATGCATTAACGGACTTAAAGGCATCAGTTTTATATTCAATGGTCAAAGCATTAGAAACATCCTTATGCTAGAAATTCAACAGCAACCCATGACTAATGACTCGTAGCTGTGGCACTCGCTCTAAATAAGAGGAATGTTGCCTCCCGGAGAAAGTATCTGCGCTCATATGTGTGTGGGTGGGTGGTGGTGGGGGGTGCCAAAGGGACATGCACTTTAAGCATGTCCTCGTAAAGCAAAGGGGTGACAATGACAGTGAGGGCTTCACCGACTAGAAAGAGTGTCCCAGACACTGAGAATGGTATAATAGACAAAGAAATATTAAGTCAATGTCTGCCTTGGGCCAGAAACAGCTGATCGATGATAGCGATGGAGAGGAATTGACAGGATCGAGTGCATTTGAATGCACTACATGTCCGACACTGTCCAGAATAGGAAATAATTGCAGAAGACCATGCACAGTGCCACGGATAGTGTTAAAACAAAACAAAACAAAAAAATTAGGTGTGGAGGAAATGTCAGAATTGGAAACCACAGAAAAACTGGAGGAAGGTTGTAGGGAATTATGAATTTCGATTCCTGCTATTTCATGTGTACGAAACGAAAAGGATATGACGGAAACAACAGTCATGAGTTTTCATGTTTGATTACAATAATAAAATAGTGAATATGGAGTGATAGTCTGGAGAATGCTTTCTACGACTTTTTAGACTCCTTGTTTCCAGTAGCGAAAGGAGTAAGTAGTGATACCCGACCTGTATTCGCTCGGTGAAAGAACTTTGTAGAGCGCATCCAGAACTACTGGCACACGATTTTCTGGCACTTCTTATACCCCTTGATTCTAGTACAGAAAGGAAGGAATAGTGAGATCTATTCGACATCACTGTCGACTTCCGGCAGGATAATGTGTTATGCCATAAGACGGATGCGCCTGACCCCAGCAAATCTCATGAAATTGCTCGTCAAAGTTAGCATATCTGTAGAGTGCGAAGGGGCCAGATATTCAGACTTTCTGTAGACTCTCTTAGTGATCCATCAAACTATTAAGTATCTCTAATAAACTGAAAACTCTGCGTACTTTTCCACGTATGATAAGCTAAGCTTGCTTTTGGCACGAAAACATTTACTTAGATCCGTCTCAAGCGAAAGTATTTTATATTATAAAAAGATATCGTAGTTGTCTTCTCTCTAGTCTTAACATAAGTAGTTTTCTCTTACGCTCCAGAGAAAAGAAACTTTTGAGCTAGTGTTAATTCTCAAATAGTAAATCCGTCCAAGGATATACTAGAATATTCTCATATCTGAGGAAACGCTATTAAAAACGCCTAAAATTCTTGATTCCTTGCAGGAGTAATCAAGCTGATTAATGACCTGCTCTCACCAACTTGGTTCCACTCTCTCTCTCTCTCTCTCTCTCTGACACAGATATTTATACTGCATGCATTTCTGCAACAGCCAATATTTATCAAACTGGCTTCACTTGCTTCCAAATTTCTGAAGATATTAATTTTGTTTTCATGACTAGCAACGGCTACTTCGTAGTTCAACAGCAATAAAAAGTTTTTGTTTTTCAAGCCACTAAAAATAATGATATTACAGAAGTCAGTGTTTTATCTGTTCGTCTTTTTTGTGTGTGAACAAAATATATCATTAATTTGAATTTATGACAACTTTTTTTATCTTTCAAGTAGTGAAGATTCATTTCAATGCTGGACTTTCATTCTATTCTTTTATATCTGTCTTGTTTTAACAGATTTTTCTGCCATTTTCCAACAACAAAGTTGCTTACACTATAACTTTTAGGGATAAATTATGTACAACCAAATATGCAAATATGTTTTCACATTTTCAAAACCTATTGGCACTTCATGTAATTCGCTACTCGCTTTTTTAAATTGCGCTTTACTTGTACTGTAAACATCTAGAATTAAAAGATAAAATCTGGAACTATGAATGAACACTGAATTCTAAGAACTTCCAAAATATACGGTTTAAGTAGCACAATCATTTCAAAAATGACTATGCTATTGTAATCGGTCAATGCTATCATAAAGTAACAAGAAACTTCCTAGTAATTTATAATCAAGTGCCTGATCCCGTTAATTAACTCGCGCTCAAATCTGATTTATCTCATACAGTTCCTTACAGTACGAAATGAACCCAATTATCGTAATGAATATGTGCGCCCGCATCTAGCTGCATATGAAAAGAAAAAAAATCCGCCGTGGGTATGGATGTTTGTGATTGTCTTTAGATGGAAGATGAATTCGTTCAGTGTGAGACCACTGCCTCTCTTATTGGAGGCCTGAAGTGGCTTGAAAAAGTTCCGTGTTTGTTCTCTAGAGAGCAGAGTTTCAGGGTTATCTAAAAATAAAGTAAAATACGCATCTAAAAACCGCCTTATATATATATATATATACTGTATGTATATATATATATATATATATATATATATATATTAACTTTTAGAAGTTAGTGATATTCACTAATAATGCAACAAAAAGTTGATATAAGCGTTTTTAGATTGTTCACTCATTGACTCAAAGGAAAATGATTCAAACGTATTTCACTGCTGTATTTTTTGTCCAGAAAATTAACTTTCTTCAGTATGAATGATAACAGCAGTTATCGAAAGTCTTTTATGTTTATGACGCCATTATTGAATGTGATTTCATATAACCGTGCTGTTGAATTATACCGATAATGATTTGGAAATTATTGAATATAAATTACAAGAAGAAAACGAACACCCTCTTACTAGTAGAGTTGGCTTTGAAGACTGAGGAGGTCGTAACTCAGTAGTATGACATTTGTGATAGGACGAAAATTTAGACATTAATCTGCCTTTCAATGAGAAGGACCTGAATGCATATAAACATAATAATTTTTTTCTCAAAAGTAGTGGAAATGAACATAGAAGTTTTTTATTCTACAAACTGCATTATACAAACTTTGTAATGAAAACAGAAAATTAGTCATCTTTATTCTCATGTTTATTTAAATTTTATTCAAAAGCATGATGTCACCATATGGATATAAAGAAATTTGATATCCCAATCTGAGTGAAACAACCAAGTCGATTTTATGCACCAGTTTAATTATGCATGAAAAGTTCTGATCTGTTTTGAAATTAAATAAAACTTTACATCAACCGTTCATTCATAATATCAACTTCTCTTTCTTCCTGATCAGCAGCAGTTTCTCATGTAGAGCCTAATTTTGTTTCAATTCACCGACATAACATATACAAATATTTATTCATAAAAGAAATCAATGTGTCGATATCTTATTTGAAAGTAAATAATTTCCCAAATTGCTCAGTAATTTCTTTCTTGTGCGAGAATTTTTGCCATATTATCCAAAGAATTCAGTTCCAAAACAGTCGATTAAAAGTTCATGACTGAAGGTCTTTTTTTCTTTATTTTTCCCCTCAAATGAGATAAAGGGAATATATGCCCACTCAATACTATCCCTGTCAGTCTTGACATCTCTATCACGATGATCTAAATGTTATACCACGAAACATGATTTATAACGTTACGGAATCACCATCTTGTTCCTTATCTTCCGTTCTTTTATTGGTTAATTACACTGAACGAAGGCCACATTATCTGGATGCTGTAATAAACCTCAGTAAGTGCACCCTTATCAGAGATTACTTTTCATTATATCGGGAATTTTGTATACCCCCCCCCCCGTTGCGGATGATATTGATAACTACGGAGACCGGAGTTCTTTTTTTTTAATCATACCCCAGGTTCCACTATTATTTTTTATGCTAAGGCTCTGGAGTCTCACGCTACATTGCACAGAGAAAGCTAGAGGCTATTAAGCCACGATATTAAATTTGAAAACCGACTCCGTGTGAAGCCTTTCATTTTGAAAACTATTTAGCCATACTATTAAGTAAATTTATAACACTTTGCTTTTAAGTGGATTCAATAAAAAAGTTGTATTTCCTTGATTGGTCAAGAAATGATCTTAACTTCCTTTAATATTCAATGGACAATATACATTTTTGTCTTTATTTAGAAAAAAGCGATTTGCCTTTTGTGCTTTTGATCATGTGCCACTCACTAATACTGGACTCAGAATATATCGAAGCCTACATAAAAATGTTAAAACTGTGTTAGATATATCTACAATTCCTTAGCTCTTATTAACTAATCTTAACCAAAGACGTACAATAAAATCCGTGGCCCTTCCTTGCAGCAATATGGAAGTCCCTCCCCGGATCTCATGAACGTTTTTCAACTTGAATTCCTTTTCATTTCCGATACATTATTAAAACATATCTCCCACGCTACTGAATTATTTAAAGGGATCTTACGTTACGAGTATTTTTCATTACAACTGAATGAAACCGTTCTAATACAGTTTAAGGTAATTAAAAACGTTTTCGTGTCAAGTAAAACAACAAACCCCTGGACATTGTACAAACCTAGGACTGTTAAACCACTAAATTGAATTCAAATGACTAAATTGAACTTTGTATGAAGTCTACATATTTTCAATGAAAAGAACATCAATATAGCAGTGAATGTGCATTTAGGTAGTATTACATTTTCAATTAGCTGATGGGCGAAATGAGTGGGTGAAGTAGTCCCCAAGAAATACTGCAAACCGGAATAACATCTTTTTAATAGAAAATTCACTTGCACAAGACATCATCGCATTGGCATGTATCTATGTGACCTTGATCTTAACATTCAGAGTTGATAGTGATCGATATGCGTTCGTTCATTTTTCAAATGGCTTTTAGACAGTTGTTTAGATTCCAAAACTAATACGCATGAGCTCGTGGTTCAAATGATGGCGAGGTTGAAGATAGGTACGGAAAAAATTTAACCCATCCAGTTTCTTTAGGAAAGCCTTAACGATCTCATCTACACTCTTGCCAATGCTTTTTGCTTTTTTTTTAGCCAGCTTGCGGAAGACGAAACGCCAACTTCCTCTGAGAAAGAGGCGGGGCACAAAGAGGGAATGTGTTGCCCACGGGTTGTCCGAGAGCGGGCGGCGGGTGGCCTTGATATCGACGGAGGGGTGTTAACAGATGGCCTTTCTTGGGCTTGAAATGATGGAGGTCATTAGTTGATTCTTTCTCCCTGTTTTAGAATTAACCATGAACGGATAAGGACACAACCATGTTAAACGTTCAGTAAGATACAAATGATTCGAGCTGTGAAAAAAAAAGTGAGTAACTTAGCAGAAATTTTATTATATTTTAGATAAGATTGAACAAAATAAAATGAGAAGTTAGATTGAAGATGAAGATAATGAACAAATGATAAAGATCTGTGTGTAACAGCAAGAAAGATAGGTCACTTCACTTCAAAGTGGTCGGATTCTTTGGAAAACATAGTGTATCATATCCATCAAGAGCTCTTCGCTCTCTCTCTCTCTCATTAATAGGTTCTTCGATAGTTCTTAATTTAGAACTTAGTTTAGGAATGTGTAAGTACTTAAAATTTCGAATAATATCGAATTTTAAAATAATTCAAGTTTAACTCGAATATGATGCACTGTGTTCTCGTTAGGGGGAAAAATACGCCACTAGTTGTTTAAATATTGGTTCATATAGGCTGGAAATAGGGATGGGACAAGGATTGCTATCAAATGTTCTTCAATCAGAATATTGATTTATGCTAATCAAAGGTTTATAAAGGTTTTATTCCGAAGTTAAATATGGTAGACAGCTTAAATGTTTGACAGCAAAAAAAAGGACACTAAATGAAGCAGCTACATTTCTACTTCCAGATGTATATTTTGAAGCAAATGTGGCCTGAGGAGGCAAAACAGCATTCGCAATAAAACAGTTCTACTATTCATGTGGTTCTATAAAAATGTATAACGAAAGTTGTTCGCAGAGACTTCGGGAATGAGTATCTGGTAGAAAAAAACTTCCAATTTCTAAATGTGCTTTTTCTATTTAATAAAAAAATTGTTTTGTTACACTCTGTTGACTCTGAAAAGAGCATGTCCTTTACAGAGGTCGCAAAATTAACTTTGCACCACCAACATAGTTCGCTGAATGGAAAGCTTTCAGTCTTTTGATTTATAGATGTGAGTTATAGATGTGAGTTCGAATTCACTGCGACATGAAGCTTTTGAAAGTCTTTGGATGGCAGATGATCTTCGAGGCTCAGTTGGTTCATTATCATGCTTATTAAGGGCCTGAAGCGGCATGGAAACTTTCATGTTTGATTAGGTTTTTCCTGCTCTAGAAACCACTAGAAAGTACAAACCCCTACAGTATCACATATGTTCTTAGTCCACATTATGGACTAAGAACATCACATAATATAGTATAGCTACTGAAAATTGGAACCGTTTAATGGAATTTCAAGCTGGTGTAAAATAAACAGCCTGATAGTCTCACACAGATGTTAGATGAGACAGATGATATTATCATCTGTCACATAAAGGCATTTACAAACATTCATGTCACAGCGGGATTCACATCCATAGTCTCCGCAGGGTATTAAATGTACTATATGCGCTTTAACATGTTATAGGCGGGAATGATATTAAAATATTCTTTTGAATATTGTTTGAGATATCATTTCGCATAAGCTTTCTGCTTTTGGCCTTTCATTCCTATATTTTAGTGTTGTAATGCTGGCGATCCTTCATTTGATTTTTGGTTATCCAATAATATCGTGCATAGACGCATTGATCCACGAAAGATTCCTAGTAGAGTTGCTTAATGGAATTTAAATCTTTAGATCAATCTCACCAGGCGAAATAAATAAAATTAGTAAAATGGTCTCTCTTGAATCACTGTTGGTACTCCCTTCGAGTCATACGAACCGTAGGATTACTATCTTGAGTCGCCCCCCCCCTCTCTCTCTCTGAGTAAAAAAGAGTTGATGATGATCAAAACTCAGAGTGTGTCATAGATATTTTACGACTGGAAGACAGCTGCAACAGAAAGAAAAAAAATTAGTATATAGATATTAATCAATTAATCAGATTTTCATACATGTATTATTCATGATATGTTAAAATGAGATTATGTATAATTGCCATAATTAGCAGTTTTCAATGTTTCATTAAGCAAGATAATGCCATTAAGAATGCACAAAAGTGCTATCGCAAGAGAGAAGAACATTTGTTCTACCACCATGTGCTATTTTAGCAATGAGTATTGCTAAAGGAGCACAACTTTCTAGCGCAACTTATATTAAAGTTAGATAACATTTAGTTTATGTTGGTTTCCTGTAAATTTCGAATAACTCTTGCCTTCTTATTTTCTACGATTTAGTAAGATACAAAGGAAACAGAAAAATAAATGCTTTTGTTAAAAGTAGAAATCTTGTATCAGAATATAGTATTTGATTTCAAGTCAGGTAAACGATTAGGAAGTTTTAATCACAGTTATCAATTAAGTATATCGTTGAATCTCGTTTATTTTAGTTTGCTGTAAACAGCATAAAGGTGAATGCTTACAATTAGTGAAACTGGTTTAATAAATTTAATCAGCAATGTATCTAGAAAGTATGCAAATAGGCTATTAGACTATTAAAATAATGGAATTAATATAATACATTATATTTTATTAATGTATTAATGGTATTTATTTATTTATTTAGCGTATGGCTCGCACATGAAAAGTTACATCACATTAATCCTTAATATATATGAACAGAATAATAGACATATGCACAATGATAAGACATAATACAGTCAAAAAATAGACACTCAAGAATAGGCTACAACTGTATGTCTGTATTAATGTATTAATTTATTAATACATTAATATATTAATGTATTAATTTATTAATGCATTATATTACTGTATTATTTCTTAAACGTTTCTTAATTATTCATACTTGCTTCCAGAATATCCTTCTAACACGGTAATAATTCATTCCTTTTCTAAACCTTCATTTTTGAGTTCGGCTATTTTAGAATCTTAGAGTGGATTTTACCTCCCGCCCACAACAGACAGATTGGTCTGGTCTAGCCCTGTATATGAGCCGGACCACATATTGTAATTAACAGGCATGATATGTTGTGTATGTTCCGATTCTAAAACAACAGAGTTCCCGAATATGATTAATAACATAAGTTATTACACGTACTTTAGTAAAAATTGCCTTAGAACATTAAGAAAACAGTTACACCAGTTTAAAAAAATAATAAAAAATAAAAATAAAATTGGCCGTTTTGCTTAGAATCATCGATCAAATAAAGTGCTTATTTTAGTTTTATTTCATAATAAAAAAATTATGGATAAGAAAATATCAGGTTTATTTTTAAAATTAAATAGTGTATTTTAAATATAAAAAAAAAAAATTATTGTGGTGATCAATTATATCTGATAATATTTGTGATATTTTTTTTCAGAATAGACACATTTTGCTTACATATTACCAACATTACCAACACGGCAATTATGCCAGTTTTCACGCTATATAATTATGAATGCAATTTTGTTACATTTATATGTAAACTATTTTAGACAGGTTCAGCAAATGACTAAATCGGGAAGCATCAAATTAAATGTTGGCAAATAGCCAACTAACAACTCCACATAGCAGTAATCAACTTATAGATTATTGTTTGGTATTTCATTAAATAATATGGTACTGGTTTTCCGGACTCGGGACAGGCATGGCTAGGAAGTATTCTTGACTGTAACATGTGTGTGTGTTCACGGGGCCGGTTTGTCTGTTCGGGGGGGGGGACGAAAAACCCGAGTTTTCGAGTGGGAAAAAACCCTTAATCCATAGAAGACTGACTAACTCACCTTTAGTGGAAGGGGATCAGTAAAGGTTTTTCACGTCACTGACAGGAATCGAACCCACGTCTTTCCGACGTGGAGGACTTCTTCTATACTGACTGAGCTACGAAGGCTTTCGATTAAATAATGCACTTTCTTAAATAAATGTAGTAAACGTTTCATGCACGTTAATGTTTCTTCAGCATCTCTTTTCATGACTTGAAAATAATACTGCTACTAAGTTTCGAGATGATTACTATCTCAGTTAACAAAATATAACATGACCTGTCTCGACAATTCATTAATCTACCTCATTTGAGTGCACAGCAGTGATAGTAATCAAAACAAAATCCAAGCGACAGTTGCAGTGCTTGTTAATTTTGTCACTGGCTACAAGTCGATTTAAAAAAAAAAAAAAAACTGTTTTGGAGCTTTCCTCTTGTTTGCTTTATGCGATTATTTACTTAGTACCATTTTAATTACGTACATACTTTATGACAAAACATGAGTCTTCATAAACACTGATTCGCTGCCTTCAATATACATACAGTAGTCTCTAAACCTAAAGCCTTCTAATAGACCTTCTTAAAGGCAGTTCTGTATTTTTTAAAGTATTCTCTCTCTCTCTCTCTCTCCCTCTTGTGGTCTAAAAAAGCGGATAAGCCCAGAAAGAAAGTTAATAGACCAACAACCACACAAATTCTCTCCAGCAGCGGTAGTTCAGTAATGAATATAGTCTACTAGCACTTGCTTAATTGCAGGAGCATAGCATATGCTTAATTGCTCTCTTCAATGAAGAAAAATAAGAAATATAAGAATATATTTCTATATTACATTAAAGATCTTCATCTCTTTTTTACGAATTATGAATCAGAATCAGTCATAATTAAAAATAGACGTTCATGTCACCATATTGGAGCCTCCCTCCTTCATGTTTACGGACAAAATTGACTGTTTTGGTACAACTTCATTTACTTTAAACATAGTTTAACAATATAGTAATTGGGCTCGAAGGAAACCATGACTCTGTTGAAAGAACCGTATTTGGAATTCGCTTGCATTTAGTTTACAATTGTATTCTTTTGTGTGAGCATTAGAACTTACACACACAATGCTCTGCTCCTACTAACTTAACTTTCATAAGATTTTTGTCCGCTTATGAGTAATTTAAATTAAAGATCGAAATAAAGTGTATAAGCAGTTTAAAACTTCTCAGAAATTTTAATAATATTCTCAATTGGAGGAGCATACTTTTCAATTAGAACAAATATTTTCCAATAGTAATAGTATAGTCAGCCATTTCAGTATGAGGACAACTTTCATTAATATAATTTCATAAGCAAATTGCTCTTAGCTGAAGCCAATTGGTTTGCTTTTCTTTCATCCTGGATAAAAAAAAAACAAATACATGAATCATTGTCTTATTGTCTTCTATAAATTATTCGCGCATCATTGAAAAAAAACATGTCACTCCTAAAAGCGAGAGGTCAACAACTCCTAAAACAGAAGTTATCGACTTGCGTTCTCAGTAAACATCATTAACCTGTAATCAACCATACACGAAAATTCCTTACGGAGCTATGTGAAAAAAAAAACCTAAAATTCTTCAGTTAACAGTTGTAAAAATTAAGCAATTGCTGATGATTGCATTAATAAATGCTAATGACTGAAAAGCCATGACACTGAACGAGTTAAAGAAGAAAAGGAATAATTAATCAAGGCAGTTAATTATTCATCTTTGAAAACAAGTATTATTTACTAACTGTTTTCGACTAACTATATAAAACCGAAACTAATTAGTATGCACACTGTTAGGTTAAATTTTGTGCGTGCTTGCTTGCTTGCGTGCGTGTGTACGCGCGCGCGTGTGTATTTAAGGAGATGTCACAACAATTGTAAGACCCCTCGTACGCGATACTGAAGTATTACTTCTAAACAATAAATAAACGGGTTCGGTAACTAAACTGCCAAAAATATAAATTAGATAACAAAATATGAGTCTTCTAATCAATACTTATAAAATTATTGTGCAAAAATATCAATTAAATATTTAGATTTCCGCTGATAAACACATACACCCATCACACTGTTAAAGAAAAAGAAGGGTAAATTAAGAGCGCTTACTTTTCGTCTTCAAGCAAAAGCAAGCGATTCTGAAAGCTTGTTCTTCTTCTTCTTCTAAGCAAAAGCTATTTACTTCTTTGGGTGCTTTGAGGGTGCATGATCAGACGCAGAGTTATTTATTTTTCTTCTCATGAGGAATGAACAGAGACTAATACTTAATGTCACCTTAATTAAGATGGATGGCACGTATAGTTTTTGATGCATGATATCTTGAAGAAAGAAGCTTCTGAATTATTCGAGAAGAAACAAAGTATCCCATCCATAATTTTTCCGCTGTATTAGTAAAGTTCTTTCATCCTGTTTAGATGCCAGACACAGCTCAGAAATGCGTTAAAATGATCTTTTAGCTTAAAATAACAGATCTTTGTATATTTTGTGTTATAAGCATACTTATCCAATGAAAAAAAAAACGAAAGCTGTTAAACTAATTTAATAAAGATTTACTTATCGATATAAATCTTGTAAATGATATTGACTGGAAAGGATGCAAGTTAGACAGTTATAAATTCATAAGATATTAATATTTTAATTTAAATAAAAACTCCTTAATTTTCCAAGCAGAAGGATAACGGGAGTTTACGTACAGTTAATTCTCCAAATGCTGGTACTCTGCATTACTGGAGAAGGCGTACTCTACTAGGGAAGTGAGACTCTAGTCGTTTGGGCGTGGTGTTTTCCAACCGATTTGCTTTTGGTTAAAAAAAAAAAATATATATATATATATATATTTATAAAATTAAAATTTAACTGACTAGAACCCGAATATATATATATATTTTTTTCTTTTTTTGTGGGGGGGAGTGTTTTTTTTATCTGTCATATCAAGAAAACATTTTTCCTCTCCATCTGAGTTTAACGCAGCCTGGATCGAGTGAATTAAAGATTTCGCATATGATGAAATGCGAACTGAGGCCTTTCAGTCTGGTGGATGGAATCTGAATTGATGTCTCCCTTGAGCATATGCGCTGTTGAAGTGTTTTGAAAAGTATATATTTGATTTCTAGAGTAGGGTTTCCGGATTATTTTTAACTAATTATTAATGTGCTGGAGATTTAATTTACTGTATTAATGTACTACACGAAAGTTCCTTCGTGAGCTTCGAGGTTTGTTCTCAAACTGCTAAGCTAATTATAACCAATTGTTCAACATTGCACTAATTAAAGCATCAACACCTCATCTGTCTGTCGTTGTTATTATATGTTTTATTCCGTGGCAAACTACAAACAATAAATAATAATATACATCATTAGCGGAATGGTTAGCGAGTACACTTTTAACCAAACAAGCTGGAGTCAGAATTCTACCACGGAGTTCGATATTTTATAAATGTCTTTAGGACGGAGATGAATTTCGGCGCCGCCGTGAGACCACCACTCAGCTTATTGGTGATGAAATTGCTTCAAAAGGTCCCATGTTTAGTTTCTAGAGCAGGGTTCGTATTATCTAATCTTAGCTCACACCGAAATAACACTAATGTACGATCGGTTAACAACCTTTCGTGGGTAGGATTAACATAAAAAAATAAATGTGGTAATATAATGCCAGTAGATTACATAGATGACAGTATATACATATATATAATGATAATGTGTTATTGTATATTATCTGATAATCAAGCAAAATTCAGTGTCTCCGTTTTTTGGAAACCCTATCCCGTTCTTTAATCCGCCACAATGATAACTGCATGCTACATCGCTGATTGCATCTAATTATTAAGATTACAACTATATGCCATCTGTTTGCTTTTTGATTGACGACTTTTTTTTTTCATTTACAAACTTTTGTAGCTTTCTTTGTCATTTCGATGAGTTGGAATTCTATCCTCACTTAGTCATTTACTCTTACATGTTTTTGAATAAAGCTTTATGGTATTATATACGTTTTCTGAGTACATGAAAAATAACCTTAGAAACGGGTCATCAGAATGGTTAATGTCACTTACTACTATAATGAAAGATAAACTGTTTTTAAATGACAGTATAGGTTTTGCATATAAATGTATATTGTACTAGGCAAGAACTAGTTGTTCAAGGTCTAATAGTATGAAAGTTCTGCTGTTTTTCTGCTTGGTCATAAAATAACTTGATTTTTACCCAGTTTAGTTAAAGCATGTTACTCTTGATTTTTACCCAGTTTGTTAAATCCATTTATTAAAATGGAGGATAGATCTGGATAGATCCATATTTTATAATTAAACATAGAAAGAAACTTAAAAGTTTCGAAATTTACCAGGAATCTTATGAGAAAATAACCTTCATTATCGGAGTTGCTTTGGTTTGCTACTTAAAACACATGAACTCTGATGAGTAGCTTGTATATTTGCCTTTTATTAGTGCTTAGATTATTAATTTTCACCGGCCTGACAGCTGACTCGAACCTGGTGATCTCATTACAGACAGAAATCTTAAGAGAACAAACCCATTGTTGAGTACCAAAGCAATACCTTTGTCAGAAAGTTTAATTCATTATAAGTCAACTCTCGGTTCAATAAGCCAATTCATTATAAATCAACTTTATTACATGAAGGATATTATGGATCCGTCCATATTGTATACCACTTTTAATATAATTATTTTATAGCATTTTAATCTAAGCACTGCCAGGCTGGTTGGCCGAGTAGCTAACCCCTCGGCGTATCCGCTCTCCAGCCTAGAGACTGCGGGTTCGAATCCCGCCTAGGCATGGATGTTTGTGATTGTCTTCCACCTTCATACATTCATTCATCCAAGTATAGATATAGATACACTCTCCCAAGATGGACTGGGTCATCATGGGAGAAGTAGTTGAAATACAGGCTGATCATCATCATCAAACTAAGGACTAACAAAGGCAGAATATACACGATCCTGGGAGGAGTACGTTTGTTTTAAGTAGTGTGCAAATCAAAACAACTCCGATGCTGAAGGTTATATTTTCATAAGCGCTGATTAAATTTTTTTTCGCAATTATATAGAAAATTAATCTTCATTTTTGTTATGTATTGCTGATTAAGTGTATTATGCGAATTAATTTCATCCTATGCTCTAGTTCTATAAAGATTCCCTCTACTCACTATATTCTACAAGAGTTTATTATTATTATTATTGCCGGTCTGGTCGGCCGAGTGGTTAGCGTGTCCGCTCTCCAGCCAAAAGGCCGTGCGTTCGAATCGAATGCGTGAAAAAAAATTATTATTATTCAAATTAGTGGCTTAATGCAGAATAGAAAGATAAAAAAACCGCCAAACTTAACATCCCTACGCCTAACATCTTGGCTTAGCTTAGTAAACGTTTATTCTCGGCCTTTTATCTAGCAGACAATAATCTGCTATAAAAACAGAATATAAAAAGGATTTTTTCTCATCTGATATACAGACATGCAAAATTTGTAAAGGAAACGAGAGGGGCAGATTCCGTATGTCATTGCCTCTGTATGATCATAAACAGAAATTTAACCTTATATACATGAATCTTATGTCAAAGGACGATTTCTGGTTTTATTTCTTTATATTGATTTAGAAAATTAAAAATTTAGAATCGTGCCGAACTCGGGAACAATCGAACAGCTTAAGTTCAAATCTTACAACAGGTATTCTAGAATACAAGGAGGATGATCAAGAGGTGAGCTGAAATCACGTCACAATGCTATTTAAATAAATAAATAAATAAATAAGTGTGTGTGCAAAGCAGCGTTATATTATCACTACCGATTATATAGTTTTTAATTAGCAGTTAATTAATAGTGCCTGCACTCTATATGCTGTGCCTGAAGTCGTTTGACTGCACTCTTTTGGTTCATTTAAATAACTTCTCTTGGTCTTGCTACACTCTTCTCTTTGCTCTTTATATTGCATATATTTAAATGATTTTTTCCACCGTTTAACCTTTTTGGTTGTCATGTGTTTGAGAAGTCAACCAAAAGCCATTCAATAAAATCGAATTGCTTTTATAAGCTATAATTCAAATCATGTATATTTATTTAATAATGACAAAATTAATAGCTCTTAACATCTGTAAAACACTATACAAAAATGTTATGTTATTAATCTATCTATATCTAATAAATATCTCAGTAAATAAGTTTTCATTAATAATACTAATTTCGGTGAGTTTAAAAAAAATGAAATAAAATTTTATCATAAATATCCAATTAAATAATATTGGAAATTAAGATTGTCCATGCAAGTATTTGATCTAATAAGAAAAAAATAGTCACATTCCAGACAAAAATAGTCACTGGAAATAAAATAAAAATGTATTAAAAGCTTGCCTGATAATATTTATCTCAGAGATAATTGTAAATTTACAACAAAACGTTCACATCTTTTAATTTTTAATTCCAGACATTCAGACAGTGTAATGGATTTTCCTGCAAAAAAAAAAATAAAAAAAAAATAGAACATTATCGTCTAAACTATCCGATATATTTACTTAAAAAGCGCTGCAGATGTCATTAAAAATTTTAAGCGCACATATTATCTGCAACAAGAAATGGAATATTTGTTATTTCAGATAATTAAAATTAGTTTTCTGCAGTAAATCAAAATGCACCGCAAAGAATGTGTTGAAAAGATGGCGCTCTTGATCAGTCTGTGTTTTTTTCCTTTTGCTACACAAAGTTCCGGTTTGGTTTTGCAAAAATTTATGTTCTTTTCGCACGAAACTGTGGATACGTACAGGTTTTTTAACGGTTTGGCACACAATAGACAAATATATATGTTTGCTAACATTGTCGAAATAATGCCAGAATTTGAACTCTTCTTTCATTCTCTCGCTTTTCCTGTTGTGTGTGTGTGTGTGTGTGTGTGTGTGTGTGTGTGTGTGTGTGTGTGTGTGTGTGTGTGTGTGTGTGTGTGTGTGTGTGTGTGTGTGCGCGCGCGCGCGCGCGCGTTTTGTGAGTGCGTGCGTGCGTGCCAGGCGAGCGCGCCTGCGTGTATTCGGTAATTTGGTTAGTTAATTAATAGAACTAATAATAAAAGCAGATTCCCAATGATTTAAGATAGTTGCCATCAGATAAACCAAACCGGAAAGAACTCTACTTACGTGATGCCCAGCATGGGAAAACAAGTATTAATCGATTTCTTATTCGCACGTGGTCTTCATTACTTTTTAACTACTCCGAAGTTTTAGCTACCGTCAACTATAGAAAGAATAGGATTATTTCTAAATTGCATCATTGCACTTCTTATGAAAATGCAATCGTTTCTATTAGAGGTGGGTCTCGAAGTGCTTAACCTGCTTTCTTCCAGGTGTAATCATCGACAACACTACTGACGTAACATGTGCGCTGGGAGGTTCTCTCCGCTACTCGCACTAGGCAGTGGTCTCCGCAGGTGCATACCTGTTTCTCGTTCTGGAGTTTCAGAGGGTGTCGTCACTTGCTTCTCTCGCTGCTCCCGTTTGAGATAATTAGTCTTCTCTCTAACGTACGGACCTACCTTGGCAGCTATACACGTGGTGAAGAGCCCGTCAGATAACTGGGCCAATCACGAGGATCCGTAGCACAATACCAGCATCAGAGAGGACAGTTGTCCCTATACGTCGTTTTGCCTTCGGGCAGGCGATATGCCGTTGAGTAGGTAGAACCACACACTGAGAAGGTCGACAATGGGCCCTGATGCATCCACCGCCGCCGCCGCCGCCGACACCACCAACAACATCACCACCACCGCTGTTGCCGCCGAGTATGCTATAAGACAATTCCACTACACGCTGATAGTGCAGCGTGGTAGACCCAAAAGAACAAGCGGGTCGTCCCACCCTGTGGTTGCAAACTGTATATAGTCGTGACTCATGGTGTGGTGGAAATAAACCTCACCTGTCCTGCTAGCGACTCACAAATCAAGGTGACATCCTAGCCCAAGAATTACAAGTGGCGGAAGGAACAAATACTCTTGCACCCGAGATTGACGGAATTTCGATCCCGGTGCTCGTTAAGCATGATCTGAAGATGCTCGTTATTAGAACAATTCCCAAATCTTTTGTTATAATAATCCTATTTTTCTGTGCCTTACATCCCAATGCCAATTTCAGGTAGGTGATATTAATGAAGATTGCAAGCTTGACTATTTCCATGTAATGATGTGAGTTTAGGTCATGTATTGCAATCGTTTACAATTACTTTTATTGATGCTGAACCAGAAGTATTTTTTTAATTTCATACATGTAAAATGGTTGAAAAATCAAATATATCAAATATCAAATTTCTTTGAAATTTTGATCTACCGTTATTTTTCCTAAACAAAAATAATATTTTTGACGCGAATTGCTATATAAAATATCGCATTATAAAACACTGTTATTCTGTATACCAAGATCACTCAAATTCTCCATTTTAAAAGTTTAAATTTCTTTCCCGTTTATTGATATTTTTAGCCACACCAATTACGGACTAATTCAAAGTTTTCTTGTAGCAAGAAAATAATCAGTATCAGAATATTCCATTGGCTTAAAAATGCCACTAGACAATTCCTTTAACATCATATTCTATTTACGTAAAGAATGTTTTAAAGAACTAAAATTAAGTATTTTTATGTCCTTAATACTTCACTTGTAGCAATATTATCACAGATGATCAAATTTATATGATAAATATACTGCAAAATAGTAATCAGTACTATTACTTATTATTTTAAACCATTCTTCACGTAGATTGAATTAATCTTACTCTTAGAGCTGTGGACGAGTTGAGTTTTTTGTGCTCTTTTTTTGGGTCATTGAAACAAGTTTTCAATGTATATATGGCAGAGTATTTCAATGTATATATGTGGTGAATTCTATTTTCGGTTTTGGCATAGCAAAAAGATGATTTAACTTCTAACAGACTGTTGTATTTTACTACGATTACTCTACACTAAAGTTATTCACAACTACAAAATTCTTTTTAGGAACTGAATTCATTTTCATACAGTCTTAAAACAACAGTGATAATCCTGCTCTTTTATGTATGAAGAGTTAATTTTCGGTCATGTGAATTCTCTAAAGATTCTTTTACTTATTATTGTCATACTTTGAAATCAGAAGTTCTGTGATCACGAGAAGATAGCATTTTCTTGTTATACAATTAAATTAATTAAATTAGAATTACAGTATTGTTTTTCCTAGTTTGTAGTCCATAGTTATCTATAATTTTAGATAACTATGATTTAACTATAGATAACTATGATTTTAAATAAATAAAATTGATAATTTTGAATTTGAAATAATTTGAGTTATAAATGACGATTACTTTAATGGAATAGCAGAGTGCGTTTTCTGTATTTACGAAATGTACAAAATATTTTCATATTGAGTTTAGCGTACATGTTCTTCAGCACCATTTCGAATTAAAAATCATATTTAAATATTTAAATTACTATACTGAGATTAATGTGAGTAATATAATCTTCATATCTCAATAATTGCATTTTGATTGTACATTAGATGAAAAGAATTATGAAACAACATCAAGAAATTCACTCTTAATTAATGTTTTTCTTTTTTTTATTGCTATAATGACTCAATAACTTCCTTAGCAGATATGTATACATTTTGAACTTGGTAATGGCATCTCTCGGTTTTCGAATCCGGTTAATTCAAGGCCGTGATTTTTAACGTTTGTGACATCAGTATTCATAGTTCCTTATCAATATTCCTTAATGGGCCATCTTGTCAGAAGTAAAATGACATTATTAATATATGTTAACTCGTTGATAATACCCTAAATTTAATGAACATTAATAATGAATTGAACGTGCAATGAACGTTCGGGAAACTCCCTTTATCTTCATTATATGATAGTTATATCCTAAGGTAATAAAAAAAGGAAAGATAGTACGACCGTTTCAGGTTTTTTTTTACATCGAGGTTTTCTTTACTACTAACAACACGACAAAATGCTGAATTCGTTATTACAGAAAAAAATAGTTTTTTGTTGAATTCAGGGTATTTTCAACCTCTAAACGAACGCTTTAGTTACAGATATATCAGATGAGATCAGAAATAACATATAATAATAATATGTTCGTTCTTGCAGAGACCATCCCTCCTCATCTTATTTATTGAAAAAAGTTATAAAAATATCTTGACATATTTAATTACCCCAATAAAAACAATGATTGAAATGACTTTGAGAAGGTAATGGACAGGCCGAGGTTACATATTACGAAATCAAGAGGAGGCTAAAAGAGGTTAAACACTACAGCTCAAATTGTAAGAAAATGAAGAGACGACCAGTAATGTTATCTGTCAAATGATTTGATGAAGTAACTTCTAATATTAGAGTTAATAATCCCCGAGACAAAACACATACATAAAAGTGATCCATATGCTGCATGATCCGCATACTAAATATATCCCATTAAGACAGCGTTCCCACATTTTTTCTCTGTCAGCCAATGGGATCGGTCGGAACATTTTAAAATGATTAATATTGGACTGAAGTGTTGAACGTAAAGATTTCAATAGCTGTATGTAAGCAAACAAATAAGGAACGAGAAAAAATTTTGCTTCCAGTCATCTTAATCTTCCTTAGATATTAGACATTAGCACAGGACCATTAGATTCATTGCCATTGGCAAACAGTGTTTGATTGTAATGTTTGACTTTATTGCAGTCTAAAAATCATCAGAGACGGCGTCTCCTTTAGTTGTTCTTGACCTTCGTGTCACTGTCCTTATGTCGGCAGGTGAAACTGTTGTAGGCTAAGCAGTTCCATTTATGTAAGTTCTTTGCCATTCTGAAATGGAAAGAATATTGTTCTCATGCAGGTCCACATGATTCCAAGGTGACTCTCCTCAAAATGTCTTTATTCCTTAAAAAGGATATTTATTTATTTACATATAATTCTGATTCAAGTAGATAACTTCGAACCTATCCCAAATATTCTCACTTCTTTCTTTCTTTCATTCATTCATTCTTTCCTTGCTTCTCTAGTTGTGAAGTTGCTTATGAAAAACGACCGTAGGCAATGCGCGATTTATATTTTAGAGTTCAACATTCCTCTTTTTTATTGACAGTAATGGCTCAATATGTACCTTGAAGCATAATGTTTATCAGTAAATCTCGATCAGAAGTCAGAATAAAGAAAAGTTTGATTATTCACTTCGAATGAAATGTTATCCTTAATTAAAATTTGATTGTTATTTTTCAAAGTAACGAAATTAACACTTATAAATAGCGTTTAAATGTTCAAGCGAACCCACCCATTATATCAATCACAACAGTTGTTGCCACCTTACAGATTGCATCTTAATGCTTTCCAGTTTTTCTTGATTCCGCGCGTAATATATGGATGATTAAATTATTAACCTCAGTTTAGGCAGGCGAAATTTTTCCATTAGGTGGTTGGGCCACCCCTCCTGAAGCATTTCGTAGGTCTCAAAAATTGTAAAATATTAAAAAAAAATAAAAATAAAAATAAACAGTGAATCGCACAAACGAAGCTACTACTTCCCACTACTGAATGGTATTTTAGATACTAATATAAGCTTTAATAATATTTAAGAGAAGATATTTATTTTCCAGATTTGTATAATTAATTTCAAAAAATTAGTTCAATGTATCTTTCTCATAAAGTCTACACAGTGTCACTAACATCGATCATGAACTTCATTCGGAGATCGGGAATTGGATAAGAATTGAGTTAAAACCGTCTCAACAGCACTCAGGGAATTTTTAAAAATTACATCTATTCTATAAGGTTTCTTTTCTTCCTTCAAACGTGATCACAGCATTTGTCACTCGGTCGAAAAGAAGTAGGTTCTAATCCTGTCTAGGACACAAACGTTTATAAAGGGCTTTTTAACTGAATTTGATCATCCAGTCTCATACTGGAGAAGATATTTATAGGAAACAAAAACCATGTTTCCTATTCTAAAGACGGGCAGTACTGTCAGAGAACAAAAGTAGTAGTGCCTTGGCTTCATCCACAGTTGTTGTATCTGTCGCAATTCTTCCAATCAACCTGCTAATAGCATATCAGCCAAACAGAGCCCTTAGAGCTAATAAGTGATCAATCTCTTCATGATATTGATAAAGAATCACGGAGATTGGTGACTTATATAATATCAATCTTTCAAACATCTTCAGCATGCTAGGAAAGTAAAACCAAGGGATTTGATTACAAAATTACTACAGACATTTTGGCATTCCCACACGGAAACTTCCTAGCTCTGTTAAACTGCCACTAGGAGTCCGAAGAATTTTTATGTATTCAGGTAGATAGTAACGTAAAGAGATGTACAGTATCGGTTTCTACGTAATGGTAGCTGAACATAAGCTCAATATCAACGAAAATTGCAAAGTACACTAGAGTAAAGAGCATGATGATAGTGAATGGAGCATTGGAAGTCCGTGATATGGAATGACGGATCACTCTTCGCCATTTCCCCCATCGGGTGAAGGAGGGTGCACATGGCGAATGCCTGAGAACTAACTTCTATTCAAGAGAATCGATAGTGTGATAGTCTAGTGGGGTTTTTCCTTGCTATGGACTCGAAGTTTTACTGTGGTGCATGAAGTGATGAACGCCGACTGCAACGCTCTCCGCCTAGTTGCAGTTTTACAAAGCTGGTCCATGGGTCTTTCAACACAAGAAAACATCCTGGCATTATGTGGGTGTTGTTGCTACATCGTTTGGGGATAAGATGATGTAAATAAACTTGATATGCCTACAGCAAATCCCGATCTCATCCCAGTAGCCCCCCCCCCTTGGGACAACGAGTAATGGTCAGACCAGAGCATAAAGTAACACTACATTGACTTCGTTTTTGAAAACTGGTCCAAAATACATGACTTTGTTAAAAACTGATGAAGAGTCTGCATAGAATCGCACACTATTAAGGTGTGGGTTGGACGGGGGGGATATTCGGGAGTTATGGCTGAAGGAGATAGCTATGAGCTATCAGGTTAAGAAACTTATAGTTACTGTTGTTAATTGCAAACGAGAACTGATTGTGAGTTCATGATTGTGAGTTTGTTTTCTCTCCTTTTTTTAAAC
This sequence comes from Typopeltis vanoorti, assembly GCF_054136105.1. Taxonomy (NCBI): domain Eukaryota; kingdom Metazoa; phylum Arthropoda; class Arachnida; order Uropygi; family Thelyphonidae; genus Typopeltis; species Typopeltis vanoorti. The sequence continues at coordinate 96,297,989 of NC_143550.1, read as the reverse complement.
AAATATTGATAGTTATTAATTTTTATTCAGATTTTGCAATAAAAATAACAATGTCTTAAGGTATGTTGCTCTCACCCATCCCTCTCTCCAAAACTAAATCAACAAGAAATCAACGGTTTATAGATGATTTAATTTTGGTCATAAAAATAACTGAAAACTCTCTTTTAGTATTTTCGTGTGTTTCAGTTTCATCTAAGCAGACGTCTTAATTTAGCGAAAACCAAGAATTTCTTTTTATCATAGCCATCTCTGTTGACCTTCAAGATCTAACGCAGTTTAAAGCAGTATCATGTACTTTTAAAAATACTACTATAACATTAAAAAATAACATTTTGAAAAAAATTAAAGACAGATTACGCCCTCAAGTTTACATTAGTGTGTTGTTAGCCAACTAATTTACTCAAATTTGTGGCTGAACCGTGCAGCATAGAATTAACGTAGGGATAGATAAGGCCATGCAACTAGAATATATAATTGTTTGTATGTAATCATTAACACCACTTTTGTTTGTTTTGTGTGAGAGAAACTCAAGTCCCCCAAGTGAGGGTACTCCACAACCACTATCTAAGACCGGCTAAGAATGACAGTGCGTGCGTGTGTGTGTGTGTGTTATTGAAAATAGGAAAACGTTAAATTTTTGTTACAGTCCTATCCATGAAAAGTCGCAAATATCAGCACATTTAGTGCCGTGGACAAGCTTAAGGATTTGATAATGTACTTTTTTAAGCTTTTACGTTTTTTATTTTCGAGTTTTAGGTAAGTAGGATGATAATTTCGCATCGTAGGTAGAAATGATTGGCTAATTATTAACAAACACAAACTTGCTATATCGAGATTAGCAGTCTGTAGCTATAGCAGTCTATTTAATTACTAACGTCTTTCAATTTTTCACTCATTTTCAAAATTTTAATTGACGAAAACAATGATTGCAGGTTGAAATTTAACTGAAACTTATAAATATAGATGAATTATTACTAAGATATACTTTAATTATATACATAAATAAAATAAATCCACTGAATTATTTTAAACTAAAAACATCCTTTGAATAAAGCTGTAATGACCTATTTAAAGGATAAAGGCAATTAACAATCAACATCCTGAAAATCTTCTTTGATGTGCAATAATATATATGAAATATTTCAAGGATATAAAGTTAGTAAGAGTGGAAAATACTTATTTTAACATTTTGGAATCACCTTTTCATGTGCTCCATACAGAATTTTGGGATTATCTGTCAAATGCTCCATTCGTATTTTTAAAACGTCATTTATTTTCTGCAAATAGAGGACAAGTTAATGCTCCCAAGCAGTTAATAAAAGTGATTCCTTTTCTGCTTAAGACGTATATGGAAAAATGCTACTGAATGGAAGCGCAAGAAGGCACTTGTCACATGTCATGAGGAGTGTTCTACAGGAATTTCTGCATATTCAGTATAAGTATACGTATAAGTAAACATTCTATAAAATGCCATTAGGAGCGCTCTTCAGGATTTCATTAATATATATATATATATATATATATATATATATATATATATATATATATATATATATATATATATATATATATATATATATATATATATATATATATATATATATATATATATATATATATATATATATATATATATATACACACACACACACACACACACACACACACACACACACACACACTGAAATATTAATCCACATTCCGTCTTAGAATAAAAACAAATCTTATCGTCTTTAGGTATTTCTTTTCTAAACCATATTTTAGGATCATTTCGCATTCATAAAGTCTCTTCGTCCGTGTTTAGGTAGGTATTTGAGGAAATTTAAGAATTTCAAATCATTCCTAAAATTATTGATCATCTTCAGTTTTGGTTAGAACTAACAATTTAATAATAAAGCTTTAACTGAAACTTATAAATATAGATGAATTATTGCTACGATATACTTTAATTATATACATAAATAAAATAAAGCCACTAAATTATTTTAAACTAAAAATATCGCGCAGACGTCATCCTTTGAATAAAGCTGTAATGACCTATTTAAAGGATAAAGGCAATTAATAAAGCCATGCCTATGGCTGAATTTGAACCCGCAGCCTGTTGTTTGGAGAGCGAATACACCAAGCATTAGCCAACTAAGCCGGCAAATATGATTAAATGTGTTTAATCATCAAAGCATTTATGTCATTATAATTTTATTTTTGAAACGCTATTACATTGCTGTCTTTAATAGACATTAGTATAACATCCTTGTAATAGACTGATTAATTTCGTCACCAGATCACTTGACGACAATGGAATAACATTCCTCTAGAGCAGTGTTTCTCAACGTGGGGCGTAACGCCCCACGGGGGGAAATTTGAATATTTTGGGGACAATTAAAAATGATGTTGCATTCGTCACCTCATCACTGATATACTCAAAACACTCACCACTTTCGGCGAGGGTGGGGGAGGACATCAAAATGTTTGAGGCGTTGAGTTGGGTCATGATCTAGAAAACTTTGGGAAATATTGTCTAGAGCAGTGGTCCCCAAAGTGGTCGATATCGACCCCCAGGGGTCGATATAACATTTTTAGGAGTAGATTCGGGCTCAGGGGTGGATAGAAAAATATAAGATATCATTGTACGGGTAATATTTAATTCGGTTAACTTGGATTACCTCCATCCTGAATGGCAACGCAATTAAGAGCAAGGTCATGAAAATAGTTACGGAGGCCAATCAAGTAAGCCAAAATGACGTATTTACCAATAAACAGATGTCGGTGGTTCCCGCCCGGCCGGCGCGTACATGGTTGAAGCTGGTTTCAGTCATGTTAATTCCATTTTAACAAAACAAAGAAATAAGCTAGATATAGAATTCCGTGGCGATTTAAGGCTGAAACTTACTAATTTTGAACTCAACATTTCTAATCTTGTCAAGAGTCACGAAGCACACCCTTCACATTGACAACGTTAGTAAATTATATACTAAGTTAATAAAAGTCTTATTTTCATTATTTAAATGAAGGGGATATTAAATCCCACATTATTTCAAAGCCGAATAAGAAACTCAAAAATCGGAATCAAAGAGTTTCATGCCGAATGTGGGATATAATATCCTCTTCATTTAAATAATGTTACATCGCCGAAGTGAAGCC